>NC_056732.1:63931145-63983645 GCF_019279795.1 Protopterus annectens
TCCTGAAGTCCTTCACTCGAATGTCCTCGGCAGTTTACACTTCCAAGAAAGGGAGTTCCACACAGGAGATACGGGGATTTATTGGGTCAGTGGAGTGGGCTGGACAAGAAGGCTCTGACATCACCTCGTGGGAGGTTCAATGGCTACTGCTAAAGACAATGCTAGAAGAAACTACCCGTAACTTGTACAGAAGTGTAGTAGTCGTGACGTCAGCTTTTAAGAGACAGCTACAGTGTTTTCAAAGGCAGGACATTTAGATTTTCAGACTTAAACTCAAATAGTACGGAAAGGGAGGATGGCTAGGAGTTGAAACAGTCGAGTTAATAATTTTGTAAAGTGGCAGTGGAGATTTATTTGCGCAGGATTAGCTAACAGGGGTGCAAGGAGACAGCAGGTTGTGCGCTAGAATTTCATATCTCGTTGTTCTCCTTTAAAGAAAGGCATTCTTTTCTTTGAGTACAACTCCGCCATAAATTTTCTGTGCAAGCAGGGTTGCACCATTTACTGTACACCAGAAGGGGTGTATCTAGATGTTCCAACAGAATCAAAGGGGGAAGTATTACAAATCTTAGCAAAAGCTAAGAAAAGCATTTTGAAGGCATACAGACAATTGAAAACTGCTGCAGCAGCAGGTACCTGCTAACTTATGGGTTAAACATGCTGATGAAGTAGATATATTAAAATCTGCAAAACCTGTACAAATAAAATTGAATCCATCAAAACCCCTCCATAAAATTCCACAGTATCCACTGAAATCAGAAGCACAACAGGAAATCAAACGTAATTCAGTCATTAATACAACAAGAAATCAATAGTGCCAGCTAAAAGTCTTTGTAATACTCCTAGTCTCCCTGTAAAAATACTTATAGGTTTGTACAAGATTTGAGGGCTATAAACAATGCAGTATTACTAACTTTGTCTGTGGTTCCAAAATCAGCAACAATACTTAGTTGCATACCATCTACAGCAAAATATGTTTCTGTAACAGATCTCTGTTCAGCATTCTTTTCTCTATCTATCCATTCTGAAAGTCAGTTTCTGTTTACTTTGACACGGTTACCACAAGGATGCACTGAATATCTTTCATTATTTTTTTTCTCAAATTCTAAAAAAATATTTAAAGGATGTGACATTTCCAGGTGGGTCTGTGTTAGTGCAATATGTATATTATTTACTAATAGAATCTGATTCTTTTCAGCAGTGCTAAAGGATACCCTAAATCTTTTAACTATCCCTGCAGGAAAAGAACACAAAGTGTCAACATGAAAATTACAGCTATGGTTACCTCAAGTATGTTATCTTGGTCATTTAATATCTCACAGTAGGATCTTACAGTAGCTATCCCTCAGTCTGAATCATCTTTATTACTTAAAATGAAACAACCCCTCTTGACTGCACGTCCAACTAGATATAAATGTGCACTTTTTTTTCTTTTCCTGATCCATCTGTTTCTCTAATACACTGTTCTGTTTTAAATCCTCCATCTTTGTTATCTATTGCTGAGGATGGTAAAGAGCATGATTGTGTGTGTGTGTGTGTGTGTGTGTGTGTGTGTGTGTGTGTGTGTGTGTGTGTGTGTGTGTGTGTGTGACTAATTATCTCCTTTCTTCTAGAAAGGACTTAAAGGACACTCCTATATACAACGTCGGATTAAATTTGTGGATGGTGCCTGATCAAGACGAAGATTTGGTTGCAAAAATAATATTTTATTTTAACAAAATAAATAGTTTTTTTTTTTTGCTGTTAAAAATTTTCATTGAGTGCCCATCAAAAGGGCATAGATTATTTGGCAGATTATGCCACCAGGTAGATTATAGAATTGTAATATTTCTTATGTAATGCTATTGCAAAACTCTAATAATGATGACATATTTGATTTTGATAAAGTGTCAGTTTTCAAGCTGAAGCATCACAGGGAAAAATTCAGAGGTGGCTCAAAGATGGATATATTAAATCCTCTGATGGAGTATGGCAACATCCAGACAGCCGGTAAGACAGCTTTATTTAATCAAATTACCCAAAATTGGTATACCACTCATGCCACCTCTTTGATACTTCAATATGTTAATAGCTGTGTGATTGTTTAGAATACAATGCCAGCTACCATCACCTTGAGGACCTTTTGTTAATGTACAGCTGGACTTTGTCAGGATGACTAAAGTACATCATTTACAGAATGTGTTAGTAGTGATTTGTATGTTTTTGTAAAACCTCACACATGTCACAAAGCATAGGTTCATAGGTAAGTACTAGGCTATTGGCCCTAGGGCCTATATATGCCTAGCCAAAAAGGTACCCTGGCTTTCACCACCCAAGAAAATTATTGTTCTGTGCCCCTGTCAAGCAGAGCCACAGAAGTGATCATCAGGGTGAACTTCCTATTTCCCATCCAATTATCAAGATTTTTCTTGGAGTGCTAATGAGGATCTCTGTTTGACATAGGTAGGTAGTCTGTTCCAGAGTATGGGAAGTCCTGGGACAGGAATCTATCCCTCCAGCCATAGCCAGCCTTAGGCATAGGCCAACTAGGCGGCTGCCTAGGGCACCACTGTAGCAGGGGTGCTTTGCCAGTATTTATTTGGTGTAGGTAGACCAGGATGGGAGCACCTGGGTGGTGTGGGGGTGCCATGGAGCCCTTTTGCCTAGGGCACCAGCTGACCTAAGGCTGCTGCTGCCTCCAACATGCTCTGTTTATTGTGGTGACAAGGTTTAGGTTCCTAGATTCTGTAATTGTGGTGTACCTTGTACTCTCAACAGTGACCAGGAAACTCATTCTAATTCCCTGACCACAGAGCTATGGAAACTTTTTTTAAGCTGAGTCTTCACTGTCCCAACCATCCGTAATCATCTGGACTAGTAGAGAGGCTTAATAGGACCTTTAATTTTTTTTTTCAAAGAATTGTACTAAACAATCCTTAAATGGTCAGAGACACTTTCAATTCTATGAGGAAATTGGGACCCTATGAGATATTAATGGGAAGACCCACAGCCCTTCCATTTGCTCCCCCTGTGTCAAATGAAAAGATCAACTCTAATGGATAATAAAAAGAAAATGTTCAGTTCTTACAACAGTATCTCTTCCTCCACCACCTGACCAGCCCTGCCACCAATTGCAGCCAGGTGACTGGGTTTATGTGAAAACATTCCAAATAAAGAACTGTTAGAGCCTGATGTCAAAAGCCCTTTACCTTGTAATCCTCACCACCCTGACTGTGGTCCACTGTGCAAGACAACCAACCTGAATTCACTCATCCCACTGTAAGAGGACCTGTCGTGTGCTCCAGACGAATCATCATTGCTGGCAAAAGAAGATCGAAGTGTGAAGTACGAATCATCTGTCCAGTGAAACGTATAAGGAGAAAATTCAACTAAAACAGCACCTCATGATAAATCCCATGACAATAGGTACTTTTGCTCTGTTTTTGTTGCTGTTTCCTTTAATAACCTGGTCAAGAGAAAATAAGTTTCCTGTTGGTTCTTTGACAGTATGCTGTGACAAACTGTTGTGTATGTTCACATATACCTCAACATTCTAAGGCAGGGATTCCCATGATTCCAAATCCTGCATCACAGGTAATATTTGAGAAAGAACTTAGTGACGCTAATCTAACCTGGTGTAATCTGACTAATTTTTAAAGGTTGTTTCTGTTCAGCTTGCCACCACAAATGTGTACTAATATTAGACATGAAAGTGGGTTCAACTTTTTACAGTCAAGACGCTATGACTGGGGGCATGGAATGGGCATGATAGAGGATCATTACATTTGTGGTGATCATACCTACCCCTGGGTACCCACAAACTGGTCAGAGGTGTTGTTTTGTGGGCTATAGTACTCCTGCTTTTCAACATTTAGAGAACCCTCCAGCAGGCAAGACTGAGAAATAAGTGGGCAATCCACTGGGTGGAGCAAGTATTTTCAGTTTTATTCCTCGGTATGGAGTGCAAGGGACAATGCTTAAAATTACCATGCTTGCTCAAAGTCTTCAGGAGGTAACTAACCATACTTCACATCACATCATAATGACAAATCGAAAAATGACTGCAATACGAATTGTACTGTTACAAAGCTGATTGGAACTTGATATGATGCTAGAAAAGGGGAGGGGGTCACGTGCCCTCATAAAAGTCGTTGTTCTTATATTACTGACTATCATGATGAACAAGAAAAGTTGACCAATTTCATGAAGCAGAGGGACAAATATTTGGACAGTACTTCTAAATAATGGACACTTTTTGGATGGTTAGGCAGTGTATTTGGTAACCTGGGAACTAGTATATTACAAGGTATAAAAATTGGTATTATTCTTTGATTTTCTGTTTTAAAGACTGTAATCACAAAGTCCTTAATCATAAATGCATGTGAAATGCCACTTGTATCTGATGATGAATTTAAGATAAATGAAAAGTCAAACACTATAAATGAAGTGTATTTTATCAAATTAAGAAAAATCAAAATATAATTGTGTATTTTATGATACTAGTAGTGTCAAAGGGGGGGGTCTTTTAGAGAAAAATGGATCTCTCATGATTATTCTACACCAAATGCATATTAACTTCTTCACAAATATGTTTGATGAATTATTTAATATTTGTTTGTGTTAAAATTTATATGTAGTATAGATGCATAGTTATGCAAACCACAAATACTTATTGTAATTCTAAGTTTTTCACAACTGCATTCTAATATTAAGCTGTAAAGTGTATTAACAAATGACTGAAGGTAAAGGAAGAGCTGAAGGGGTTAAGGGATGTGTACTATGGTCTACAGAGTCTGGAATGCCCAGGAAAGGAGGAAAGTACACCATGTGAAAGAGATTTTGTTTTATGTAAGCTCTGCCCTTCCCAGGCTGGGATAGGTAGTTACAAGGAAAGTTGGGGAGTTAGAATCTTACTGGTACTGGAATATACAAGGTCGGAAAACAAGACTGATTAACAAGCCAGATGGCTTGTGTTTTTCTAAAATGTTATTGTTACTAAAAATATAATTGTTGAGTGTTCCCGTGCAGCACTAAGCGAGAAGCACGAGGGTCTGCAGAGATCCTATTTGTCAACGTCAGTATTCTGCATGCATGACAATGATAAGAAAAGGAAATAAAAACTGTATTTTTACTGCTTGGTGATACTGATTTTTAAATTGTGAAGATATTCTCACAGCATAGTGCTAATGTGGATTTAAATAAAAAGAAAATATTTTGCACATCCTGATGAGTTATTCTTGACTCAAGACTAAAAGGTAATTAATTTTATTTATGTATATTTTAAACTGCACTTTAATATGGGTTATCTACCAAGGATTAATAATTTTTATTGGATTACTGATTTCAAAGAATAGAAATACAGAGGTAAAAGCACTCTAATGTTGGCTTATTGTCATCAGACACACATATAGTTGTTTGCATTCCACTGTCCTCTTTAATTTAGTCTCATCATCACCTCATGTTTCATTTAAAGTCTTAAGTTATTTCACCGTGGGTGTTTATCCTTGTACAAATATGGGAAAAAGGGCAAAATGGGAAAAAGGGGTTGTGGATGGATGGATTTGTCTAGAACTGAAAGCATGTGTATTTAGAGTATATATATATATATATATATATATATATATATATATATATATATATATATATATACTAGATGATAGCTGCCAAAAGTGGTTAGAACTTCCCTTCAAGGGACTTCCATCGCTGTCTTGCCATTACATATATGCATAAACACTAGCAGTTGCATGTCAGTAAAATGTGAACTTTATTTCAGTCATACTCTTTTTTGCCAGTTTTATTACTTAACCTATTTTCTCAGTTTTAGTTCATTAAAGGGTTGTTTCACTTACTGGATTTTACTCAATGTTTTCTTAATTGACAAAATGTTCAATCAGATGTTCATACTTTTTTCATTCAGTCTTTTATTCAAAATGTCAAAATTGGGTCTACTTCCAGTGTATAATTTGTGTATTTTGACTTGAGTGAAGTTGTTTAAGTAACACTTCTTTACATTACTTTTATGAAAAAGTACATCTCAAATGTTAATGTATGGTGCAGTTGGTAGAACATCTACCACTGAACCTGATGACTACTGGTCTTAGTCCCAAGTTAGGACTGAGGTCATATCAGAAACATCTTCTGAGTGTGGGGCAGAGCTGTTAGTAGTGTGAGGTGAATGGGCCAGGTGCTCTGAGTACCAGCTTTTTTGGGGTGGGGGGGTAACAAATTTTGTAATATGTTTAAAAGAAAGTTTACTTGTTCCTTGGTTTGACTGTAAATTTCTGCCAGTGCCTGCTGCCTACCCCCTTTCTATATGTTAAAAATGTCTGCTTGTCCTTAGGTTTTACCTAAGGCACATTGTTGAGGTATCTCCCTAAAGTAGGTGGCTGCCTTCTTACTACTTATTTATTGTTCTGGTGGATCTTTGATATGACAGGAACAGTGTGTGTGAGTCAGGCAAAAAGTCTTTGACTGAAGCTGTTTTTTAAAATGTTGTGAATAGGCAGAGTAGTGATGAGGAAGGAAGCTCATTTGGTTAAGGTACTGACAATGAAAAGTAATTGTACCCAAGCTTGTAATGAGAGATACAATACCAAAAGCAAGCACATTAGAAGGAAGAGATCAATGTCAGATCAGAAACTGATGCCCTTGAAACTAGCAATCCCTTAGTTAAGCTTATTATCTAGGTTTTGGCCTTAATATTTCCTTCAGAACACATAGGAGATATTTCATATACAAAATAGATTTATTAATGAATGTTATTACAGGAGTGGATATCTGTGCTACCAGTCATTGATGCAGCTTTGTTTTTTTTTTCAAAACAGGTTTATTGTTTTAACATATAAGAGAAATATTATAACAATTTTATACAAGTAATTAAAAATAGGTATTATTATAATATTCAACAAAACAACTAAAGTATTTACAAAGACATCCACTACAATCAGATCAATTAATTAAACTAAAATACCATGCTATTGAAATTAAAATTTTTTTAACAAATTTTGTAAATTATCCCATACAATAAAATAAGATGTTTTTCTATTTGTTCTAGTCCTAATTGTGTTTATTTCCATATGGCACACTATATTCATAACATTTTTAAATTAATTGAACGAAGGAGGTGTATCTGAAATCCAATTTCTAGTTATTATTTTCCTGGCCACTGCTAGAATAGACCATAACAAGGGAAGCTTAACCTTTTAACACTTTGAGGTACAGGTGTGTTGAATAATATAAGAGATTTAGAAATAATGAAATTATCTGTAAAAAGAGCCTGCAAAAATTCATTAATTGACTTCCAGTATTCTTTCAATTTTATACAGTCATAAAACATATGAGCCCAGTCAGCATTAATTTCTACATTACATCTCTTACATAGATTATCTTTATTATTTATTTTATTCATCATCAAAGGTGTATAAAAGATCTATGTAAAAATTTCCATGTATAAAGTCTCCAGACAATGGAAGACGTAGGTCTATAAGCAGAGGTCAATATGTATTGTTTAGCTTGTTGATTTGGTGGGTTCCCATTAATAGAAGTGAACTAATTCCATTATGAATCTACACTGTAAAAGTTTCTTGTCTGATAACTTTATGTATGTATGAAAGTTTACCTTTATCAGAAACTTTATGTTGTAAATTTAATATCAAGTAATCAGTCAGTGTTGGAATAGATTCTTTAACAGTTATAGACATTAAATCTATTTTATTAATGAGATGTTGTCTAAAGGTCTGAACCTCTAACCAGCAATTTTCTCTTAGATCAAATTCTTGTTTTAAGAAATCTAGATTTTAACTTTATTATCAGATATCAACTGATACCAGTACTTTAGATCATTATCTATAGCTAAATGAGTTCCTTCAGAAGTAGATGACAAAAGCATACCCTGAGTATACATTATAGGAAATACAATAAAATTCCATTCCCTATACTTAGGGTGCATGAATATAAAGTTACGATAACTAATAATAATATTTAATGGGTAACAAACCATATGTTTAGGTGTAATAGGTGAAGTACAAAATTCCTTTAGTAACCATAACATGGAGTTATTTACAATCATATTTTTATGTGTTAAGGAGATTTTCATGAAGTGTATACCAATTAGCTCCCAATAATCTTTCCATTTTGTGACATATGACTGATCTATTAATAAAGTAATAACTTTTACAATAGAAGAGATAGTATATAAACTAAAGTCTGGAAAAGAAATACCCCCTTGAGACCAGCTATTAGTATGTTTCTTTAATGCAATCCTAGGTCTATTAGGTGCCCATAAGAAATTTAACATTAGTGTGTTCAGTTTCTTGATAATTATTTTTGTAGGTGGAAGTATTATTGATTGTATTAAGTATAAAATCTTGGGGAATATTATCATTTTAATAATTGTAAGTCTCTCCTCCATAGTAAAAACATATTATTCCAGGTATTAAAAAGATTTTGTATATTAAGAAAACAGGTATTATAATTATTATATATAATAGATTTAATATCTTTAGATAGTATTATACCTAAATAAGTTATCTGACCTGAATTGGGTACATATTTAGTAAAATCACTAATGAGAATATTTTTTCGTGTATATATAGGTAGTATTTTAGTTTTTCTTCATTGAATATTAAACCAGAAATACTTTTAAAATTCATCATGTTGTCAAATAGAAACTGTATAGAAGAATTAGATCCTGCTGCTGTAATTAGAACATCATCTGCAAAAAGTTGAATTTTGGATGTTGTATTTTCATCTATTTCAAAACTCTCTATGTCAGTACTGTTTCTGATCAAATTAGCCCAAGGCTCCATTACTAAAGTGAATAATAGTGGAGAAAGTGGACATCCTTGTTTTGTACCTTTAAGAATGGGTATTTTTTGTGAAACATATGTTCCTACCTTAATATAAGCCAACGTTCCTTTGTATAAATGTTCAATTAGATTTACAAATGCATCCGAGAAGTTTGTGCACTTCATTAAGGTAAACAGATAGTCCCAACTTACTGAATCAAATGCTGAACTTATATCAAGACTAATAAGTGTTAAATCTTTCTTTTTCCTATTTGCAAAATCTATTAATGTTAAAGTTCTTCTTATATTATCAAACGTATTTCTATTTACAATGAAGCCTGTCTGATCTATATCTATAATGCCGAGAATGATTGTCTTCAATCTATCAGCAAAGATATTCATAAACATTTTATAATCAACATTAAGTAATGAGATGGGCCGATATGAAGAACATCTAGTTGGATCTTTATTAGGTTTTAAAATTGGCGAAATAAATGTATATTGCCAAGATGGGGGGTTTATTAACTCAGTTTGGGCCAAAATAAAAACCTTATGTATTAATGAATATGTATTTTAGAAAGGATTTTATATATCTCTGGTATAATACCATCATTACCCGGTGCTTTTTTTGATTTAAGCTTATTTATTTGTGTAATAACTTCTGTATATGAAATACTCTTGTCCAATAGTTTAATCTGTTGTTTATTGCTTTTTATTCATATTTGTGGTTATAAACTCCTTTATTTTATCTTTAGGTTCCATGTTAATATTATTATGGTTAATTTTGTGAAAGTGATTTCTAAATTCATCTAGTATTTCTGGTATACTAGAAACATTCTTCTTTTCCTTAGAGAAAAGATTTCTTTGATATGGTTTTGTTTATTCAACCTTTTTGTTTTATTTTTAAGTCTATGTAAGTATTTGGGGCTTATTGAATAAGACAAAACTTGTATTTCTAAAGTTATTTTAACTTTATGAGTTAAAATTTCGTTGTATTTCTCATTTAGTTTGTTTATTTCTTCAATAACTTTCTTGTCCATAATATTTTCTTTATTATTATGTTTATAAGAGTCTAATTTACTTTGAATATCTAACAATTCCTTATCCCAAGATTTCCTTTTATTATTATACCATCTGATACTTTGTCCATATAGATATGATTTTAAGGCATCCCAAACATAAACAATGGAGACTTCAGGAGTGTTATTTATGTCTAAAAAATGTTTTACTTCTGAAAGTATATATTCTTTATAGTCTTTTAGTTGAGTTAAGTATGCTGGTATCCTTTTGATATGAACATTATGAGTATTTTTTATCATGAATTCAAAACAATTGAATTATGATCAGATATAGGACATGAAATGATTTTGGAATTAATTAAATCTGTTACCATCTGGTTAGAAATAAAGACCCTATCTATTTTTGAATAAGTTTTGTATCTGTTAGAAAAAATGGTGTATGGTAATGATTTTGAATCTATCTGATTATTAATATCATTCAAATGATAAGAATTAGCAAAATCCTTTAAATGTTTTGCATTAGATGTAATTATTCTCTTTCCTATAGTGGTAGTATCACTTTCATGTAGTATACAATTAAAGTCACCAGTTAAAATAATATCTCCTATAGAGAGTGATATGATCTTATCAAGATGATGTTTCACTGTATTAATACCAATTCCAGGTATCCAATATACATTAATTAAAGTGTAAGTCTTCCCATTAATTTGTATTGTAACCATACAAAACATTCCTTTGTCATCCTGATAAGACTTAATGGTTTTAGGAATGGGCATACTTTTATTCCATAAAATAGCCACTCCTCTTTTTCTGAGTGTGCTCTGAACTAACCACTAGTGTGTATTTGATTCTGGCTAGTTTATCAATGACTTTTATCAAGAGATGGGTTTCTTGTAGGAAGACTAAGTTGGCCTTATGTAAATTAATGTATCTTATTAGGCTTGCCCTTTTACATGGATTATTCAATCCATTAATGTTTAAAGAAATTCCTTTTAAAGATGTCATTTGGCATTTTTAAAACTTAAGAATCTTATGATCAAAATAACAAATAACAAGATAAGTAATGTTACATCTCCTCCTTTAGGTGTACCTTTAAATATAGCTGTATTTATTGAATCTCTTATGGGATTTCGTATAGGATTCAATTTTGTTTGTAGTGACAATGAATGTACAAAATATATTGTGGATGTCAAAACTATATACAAATAACAATGAACAAGTGAAAATAATGTAAGGATTAAACCTTGCATCCAGCCTGGAGTTGTAAACTCCAACTTAGAGTAGTATTTACCACTCAAGTTAACCCCCTACCCTTAGCAGCAGTACGTCAGCTACCACCTTATCAATTTAATACTAGTTATATTTAACTGAAGTTAACAGTTTTCAATTCAATTATCTAGCAAGACAAGACTACACATTTGGTAAAACAGCATCATATAAACTAAAATAAACCCTTTTTTTTTTTTTTTTTTTTAAAAAAACTGTTCATACTACTATATACATCCATGTAATATAAAACACTTGTATTCAAATATCATTCAAATAATCTTGATGTTAGAAATCAAGAGGAGAGAAAAATAGGTTCTAACATTCATTTAAATCAAAAACTTTGGCTAATATGATTCAGACATTACATATATTAGGATGCATCTAATTTTTGTCATGTAAATACAGTTAACAGCTTCCAAAAACCTTGAATTGCTTGTATATGAGCATTTACTCAAACTCATTATTGCCAATAGAATAAAATATTGTATTCATAGAAATTGTTATAAATCATACTTCATAGTTGAGCAGATTCTCAGAAACATTTATATACATATCTACATACACACACATACACACACACACACACACACACACACACACACACATATATATATATATATATATATACATACATACACACATGCACGCACATATACACATATATATATATATATATATATATATATATATATATATATATATATATATATATATATATACACATGCATACACACACACACACATACACACACACACATACACACACATACACACACATACACACACACACACACACACACACACACACACACACACACACACACACACACACATACACACACACACATACACACACACACACATACATATATATATATATATATATATATATATATATATATATATATATATATATATATGATCTCACTGAGTTGTATCTTTACTGAGCACCATCTTACATTGCTGTCCCTTCAATAAATCTGTCTGCTTTATACAAAATAATGCACAGCAAACACATTTTAGTAACCAGATTTTACAAACATGCTATACTACTGCTTTAAAATATATCACATGACAATTTCTTCCAGTATAGAGTTATAAAATTATTTATGCTTGTCAATCAGATGAATTAAGTTATTGTAATGTATATGTTTGGGACATAGGTTTTTAATACATATTATTAATCTGCTATTCCTGTATCTGTGATGTGTCAGTGTGATATCTAGGTCAAAGGTGAGACCAGCTGCTTTCAGCTTCTCTGTGAGAATTCTGAGAGTTGAAGCTTTTGAAGTAGCTCATGGACACTGTGCATGAGACAGCCCACATCCCAGATTGTCTCTCTTAACATTTTGGCGGGAAACTTATTAAAAACTAGTGACAAACATTCATTTAGCAGTGTAAATGCATCTAAACATGACAAAACCTTCACAATGCATTCTACAGGTTATTACAGACTCTATGTAAGTGAAAGCAAGCCCAAAATTATTAATAAGTAACAAAACTCAACATTTTTGTCCCAACTCAACTCCTATGCGAATCTTATTATTTACTGTGTCTATATGATCAAAAGTATTTCTATATATTAATAAAGAAAAGAAAAAGAGAGTAGAAAGTAAAAGGATGTAAGGCAGAAATAAAAAAAAAATGTAAAGAAAGCTATAAGAAGTATATACAATAGAATATTACTTACTGTTTATATTAATAGAGTTAAAAATAAAACATATTATTTACTATTATTTAGTTCTAATTATTATTAGTTAAAGCATGACAGATTATTTACAAACAAGCATAAGTAGTGTAATCAAGAAAGTATAATTAGGTAGTGTCATTCCTGTATCTGTGATGTGTCAGTGTGATATCTAGGTCAAAGGTGAGACTAGCTGCTTTCAGCTTCTCTGTGAGAATTCTGAGAGTTGAAGCTTTTGAAGTAGCTCATGGACACTGTGCATGAGACAGCCCACATCACAGATTGTCTCTCTTAACATTTTGGCGGGAAACTTATTAAAAACTAGTGACAAACATTCATTTAGCAGTGTAAATGCATCTAAACATGACAAAACCTTCACAATGCATTCTACAGGTTATTACAGACTCTATGTAAGTGAGATCAAGCCCAAAATTATTAATAAGTAACAAAACTCAACATTTTTGTCCCAACTCAACTCCTATGCAAATCTTATTATTTACTGTGTCTATATGATCAAAAGCATTTTTATATATTAATAAAGAAAAGAAAAGAGAGTAGAAAGTAAAAGGGTGTAAGGCAGAAATAAAAAAAATGTAAGAGAAAGCTATAAGAAGTATATACAATAGAATGTTACTTACTGTTTATATTAATAGAGTTAAAAATAAAACATATTATTTACTATAATTTAGTTCTAATTATTATTAGCTAAAGCGTGACAGATTATTTACAAACAAGCATAAGCAGTGTAATCAAGAAAGTATAATTAGGAATAGCATTTGAAGAACATATAAACTTTTAAAGGACAAAAAAAAAAATGTATCAAATTACTGACCTTATTTTCCCTCTTCAGAAAGAGAAACAAGTTAAATCACAGCTTGCCATTAAATCTCCAGATATTTTGACTAGTTATGAAACAAAACATTTCTTTGCACACAGAGAATAACTTTGATTAAATCTTTTTCAAAATATTTGTTGCTTCTTGGAAATGCAGGAACTATATTTAAAAAGATTAATAATAAAATAAAATGATAGAGAGAAAAAAAAAACATAGTACAAATCATTTGTTTTTTAGTCTCTTCTTCTTCTCTGAAGTCTTCCACGAAGTTTCAGTTGCCAGTCTCTTTAACGAAGGACTAGCCCATTCCATTTCTTCTATTTTTCCCAAAATCTTATTTTTTTTGATAAACAGTAAAGCAGAGTCTAAGTCATCGAAAATTTTTGGACCATCAGGAAGGAAGATTTTAAGCTTGGCAGGAAACAGAAGGTATGTTTTAAACTGTGCTTTTTTAAGCTCCCTTATTAGTGGCAGAAAAACTTTTCTTTTAGCTAATACCATGGAAGAATAGTCATTGTCAAAATGCACAGTTGTTTCATTAATCTTAACAGGAGCTTTAGCCCAAGCAGATTTAAGAACCATCTCTTTATCAAAAGATGATAGAAATCTAACTATAACTGATCTAGGATAGTTTTTGTTTGAGTTAGTATTAGCTATAGATATATGTGCTCTTTCGATACCAAAATAGAATGCTTCTGGTAAATCTAAAGTTTTAGGGAGCCATGTTGTTAAAAAAGAAGTAATATTGTTACCTTCAATATTTTCTGGCAGTCCAAAAATCCTAATGTTATTGCGCCTAGATCTATTTTCCAGGTCATCCAGCTTTGTTTGTAAATGTGTATTTTGTTTCAGCAGAAACTCAATGTTGATTTCCTCTTCCTGTATTCTATTTTCCATATCATTCACAGCTTCTTCTATGCCTGTCATCTGGATCTTCTGTTGTTGCAGGTCCATATGTAACAAGTCTATTTGTTTTGTAGTTTTTTCTATGAAAGTGTCTATTTTAGTATCCATTTTATCCATCTTAGCAGTAAGTTGCTGGACTATAATTATCAGAGACTGAAGTTCTTTCTTGATGCTGGAGTCTTGAGAATTTGTCTTACTGGAACTCATTTCAGACTGATAAACTGACAGGAAAATTTCCAAAGTAATTTCTGACAGGAATATTATTAAGATTTCCTTTCTTTTTTAGATATAGTTCAAGAACTATATAAAACAAACATATTTAGAAAGAAAATTACTTCAAAAATTATTTTTTTAAGTAATTAATTCCTGTCAATGTGATGAAATTGGTGGAGCTGAAGAAATCTGCTGCTATCCTGTGTTCATCCTTGGCCACGCCCCGATGCAGCTTTGTTTGAAGAATACTTTGTGTGCCTAGAGTGACATTGAAAAAACTAGGAATCAAAGGGGAAATAGTGTAGGAAACTGAAACGGCTTGTTGAGCAATGAGTAAACAAATGTGTAAACAATACTGTACATGGTGATGTAAGGTGAGCCTCTATCATAAGGGGCATAGCTTACAAACCCGATTGCAGAGCTGTTAAAATTCAAGTAAAGTGTGTATGTACCATTTGTTTTGGTAGTCCTTGTGATGTTTTACATCACCGTTTTTTTTTTCTTTAAGAGTGGGGCAAATATGAATTCAGAGAGAAACAGCAAAGTCAGGCAAGGGTAATACTTTTTCTAATGACACACATTTACAAGAATTCTGGTATGTTTGCTAATAACTACAGTGTATGATCAGTTTTTGCTGTGCGAAGTAGGATTGTTTGGTTGAAAGTACATTTTTTTTTTGTATTTCATAAGAAGAATCCTTTTTTTTTAGTATTGATTAAATATGTTCAGGAGTGCAGCTAAAGGTAACATTTTAAAGTTGAATAGTCAGTTTCTGTCCCTGAACTATTGTGCCAAAGAGGACCTCAGCATAAACAGGAAGCATTCACTTCTCTATGCAAGATAAGATAGGCTTGAACCATTTTCCCAAAAGAAGACACAAGTCAGCTGCCCTTACTGCTCCAGCTTTCCAGTACTTTGCCATGCTGTCTCTGTAACCTTTACAGGAGATCGTCAATGGAAAGTTCCACGTACACATTCACACCTGTAGACATTTCTGGTATGTTTGATCAAAATGAAACTCCTCATTTTAATTTATTTTATTTTATTTTGTTAACCAGTGTGGTCACTGATCTCAGTGGGCCATTTTTAGACTTGGACTGGAAAAAAAGAACCAACATGTAGATATTAAAGTAGAGATTAACATAACATATTTCATGTAAAGTACATTTCAAAGACTGTCACTCACTCCACTGACAATTCTATACATGATAATTAAACTAAAATAAATCATGAACTCCTTTTTTGCCATTTTTCTCCATGGAGTTGGGGTATCATGTCAACTGTCACCATCGCTCTCTCTCGATTCAGTGCCACTGTCTACTTTATTTGACAGTCATGCCTGATTGCCAAATCTTCACTCACACAATCCATCTGTGTCTTTACCAGATGCCCTTGTTTCCTCTTGGCTTCTTATCTGTCCCAAATCGTTTGCACTAAATTGTCTTCTGCTTTTGTGCACATGTACCCAAACCACCATAATCTGTTCTCTTTGACCTTCTCTGCAGTTGGAGCTACTTGAGCTTCTGCTGTAACATCTTCACTTCTTTATCTATCCCACAGTGTGCATTCTACCACCCTTCTCAAGCACTTCATCCTCATCAGCTCTAGCTTCCTCAGCTGTTGTGCCTTCATTGCCCAGGTTTCTGTACCATACAGGAGAACTGGTCACATCACTGTTTTGTACACCTTAATTTTTAGCTTTTTTGGCATTCTTATGTTACACAGTACCCTTGACATCCTGTGCCAGTTGGCTGCAGCTCCTATGATTTCTAGCTTTGACTCCTCTAAACTAAAATAACAAAAAGAACACAAAACACAAGGGGGATAAATACTGTTTTTTTTGCTTGTTTTTCTGTGTATGTGGCCATGCACAAGAGCAACCTCCCCTGCACCCCCCACACTCCATATCTCCACATATATAATATAGGAGGAGAAGTGGTTGGACAGACAGGCTAAGTGACTTTTCTGCCACATTAGCCATCAGAATCCTGAACTACCTAGCTATATATGAAAGTTTATTTTAAAATGTGCTAATAGCTTGGAAGAATTTTCAGCTTCTTTGACTACTGAGTGTAGGTCTTGTGTGAATCAGATTGTGTCTAAGTTGTCTCAAGTTTCTAAACTTGCCTTAACAAGTGTGTATGACTGCTCTGATACTGTTTCCAGGACATCTGCTTCAGCTACTGTTTTGTATCTCTATCAGATGATAGAAAATTTATTTGACTGAGACCATAAGACTGAAATTTCAAAATATTGAAAAATCACTTGAATGAAACCCATAATACTGAAATCTTACAATGCTAAATTTCAACATACTGAATTGTAAAGTGGATGATATAAAACCAGAATAGGTAGAGAATTTGTAAGGGAACTAACTATATATACTAACTCCAGGATTGCATTACAGTGGGGAAAAGGTATATGCCCTTTTCCCCACTGTAGTGTGATCCTGGAGTAAGTATAAATAGTTAGGGGAGGTGTGGTGGATGTGGGGAACATAGCCCCCCACCTATTCTGGTTTTATATCTTCCACTTTACAATTCAGTATGTTGAAAGTTAGCATTGTAAGATTTCAGTATTATGGGTTTCAGTAAAGTGATTTTTCAGTATTTTGAAATTTCAGTCTTATGGTCTCAGTCAAATGAGTTTCAGTCATATGAAGTTTCTATCATCTGATAGAGATCCACTGTTTTGAGGGGACTTGTTTGGGTATGTAACCAAAACTTTTCAGAGGACTGTCAGAAATGTTGAGATCACCTTTAGACTTGCATAATTAATTAATGTATTGAGTTTATAGGATTATTCAGGTCCCCAGATTCTTCCCTTACAAATTCTCTACCCCTTTCAAAAGGCAGAAAATGCAGCCTCATAAAATGCAGACACCCAAGAAGAAATGGCAGGAGGTTAGCAATCCCAAATGGAAAACAAAAGCACATTTGTTTAAAAAGGGGTCAAACACCAGCTTCACAATTACTATGCCAACGACCTGGTCACCATCCCCATCCTCTTACCCCTGTTTCCCTTCCACTTTCTCAGTATTTGATTTTCAATGGTCCATCTTGGTGTTAGATAATTTCAGACAAATAGTTTTTGAAGGTTGATCCAGGAGAATTACAGCTGGCAGTGAATAAATTCTCTTCCTCCTTTCAGGGGGTTTCCCCCTTACCCTCCAAACAAAATGTAGTTGTTTCCTCAAGTATTGCAACACATGTTAGAAGCAACTGCCAAAGAACATGTTCCTGCAGAACACTTAGAGCTTTTATTCCAGAATGTTCCTGTTCCCACAAAAGTAACATTCCTGGAGACCAGTTTTGGACCCCTCTTTAATCTTTATGTGAAGATTACAAAATTCAAGATTTTGACACTGCAGACAGTATTAGCACTTCTCCCAAACCAGAGTGTTATGGTTACCTTTAACCTCAAGAAACTTTACGTATACATTCAGGAGATTCCTAGGATTGTGTGTACCTAGGTCACATTATCAATTCTCTGCTTTACCCTTTGGGCTACCTACTGCACCAAGGGTGTCTACAAAGTGACGAGCTCCCATGGTGACTCAATGCAGACCACAGTATACCCACATTGTCCTTATTTGGATGACTTTCTTATTTGTGCAGAGTCTTTGCCTAGATGTCAGGATGCCAGGGGCACTATCTCTCCTAACCCATCTGGGGTTTCTGATAAACATACAGGATTCCTTGACTCCATCACACAGGATTGTGTTTTTAGGGTGGCATATAGACACTCTCATGCAAAAAGCCTTTTTTTTTCTCAAGACAAAGTGGAAATTTATTGGGAAGTATTCCTGAATTTTTCACATGTGACTCAAGCTTCAGCTAGTGAATTCCTTAGAATTCTAGGCTGTATGACTTGTATGATCCCAATGGTATCATTTGCCAGGCTGCAGATAAGAAAAATTCAGTTGTTCTTAAAGAACATATGGATCCAGTGTATTCACCCCTTAGATTTTCAAATACCAGTGCTGGGCTTTGTAAAGCTATAACTGCAGTGGCATCACTTTATCCCATCTCATTTACATGCTGCTGGACAGTTTCTTCATTTCTTGCTTTGTATATGCAGAAGTCTGGACCTGATGTGCGTTTCATCTTCAATTAAGTCAACACAGTTTGCCTTGTGTAGTGGTAAAGAATCAGATGACTACTAAGAGTTGAGAAGAGGAGAACTAGGTGGGTACAAGAGGGAGAACCTGGAAGGAAGGATTTAATGTCTGCTGTACCTGAGAAGAAGATCAAAGGAAGGATTCACTGTCTGTTGCACCCAAGAATGATTCAACTCAAGGAAGAGAAGGACTGATATCCTTCTATTCATCTGTTGCAGTATTCCTGACATAAAGGAGTTGCCTGCCAAGGCGATGACCTGATGTTGGTCAGTATACCAAAGTCTTTTAGTACATAAGGTGCGTGGCACATTTGACATTGGCCATCAGCAGACGTCGGCCATAAAAGAGACGTATGCATGCACCACCCTCAGACCTTTTTTCCCACCAGTCGGATCACCTGTCCCAGACATCACCCTGCTGTTGGACTCACGATTTTCTAAGACAAGTACCCCACTGGGGAAACCTTTTTTGCACTTTCGCTACCTTTTTCTTTCTGTGGTTCATGTCATCCAGAAAAGGAAAGTGTGACTGTGGACGACATATTCCACATAAAGACAGTCATGCACAGTGTCTTTTTTGCCTCGGCCCTCAGCACAACCACAAAACCTGTTCCATTTTCCATTCCTTTGTACCAAAGTCATTCCGAAGTTGGTTATCCTGTCTCGCAGTCTACCTACCTCAAGCTTCTAGCGAAGAACACAATGAAGTTCCCTCCAGACCAAACGACCGAGCCTACAAAACACAAGTCCAAAAAACATAGGCCTGAAACCGAAGCTGCACCTCTCGAGTCGGACATATCTCCTGAAGCACATGAGAGCTCGGAGACATGCACAGACCAGAATCCAGACCCACAGGCCAAGCCCACTTCATGGGCCATCTTAGCTCCAGACATTTTCATGTCCAGAGAGGCTTCTCAGATGTCAGTCTCCAACGTCCAGGGGAAACTGAGGCTTATTGTGTCAGAGAACCCAATGGGAGTAACCCAAATAATTGTTAGGGAGGATGTCAACTCAGACATTGTGGAATGTAGATCTATATCTGGTCCTCCTTCTTTACACAGCATACTTACACCTGCAAAGAAAAAACAAAAAACAAGCATCACCCTCTGACCCACAGAAGGAATGGCTGAACTTCTCACAAGGCTTCTTTAAGGTCTTTATGGCACTTAGGCTTTCTTCAGGTCATCCTGCTTCCCCTCTGGCCTGGCCTGCTTCCCCTTGGAAGAGACCTAGGCCCCATCCTACCTCTGATGAAGATTGAAGAGGAGGATGAAGATTTGGACTATTCCTCACACATCCCTTTCCCATTGGATTATGCCTCTCCTGAAGAGGATTCCAATGGGACAGATTCCTCCATGGAGGAGATTTCTTTTGGAGAGACTATTTCCAAAATGCGTAACCACTTCATATGGGATACTACAGAGATGTTTGAGGTCCAGAAGCTTTACTATGACCTCCTTTAAGTACAGACCCCTAGCTATCCCTCCTGTAATTCCCACCTTTTTGGATGCATTTGCATCCACTTCCACCCACCCAGACTCCCAGCCTCCAGCTTCCAAAAATCCAGACAGGTACTAAAAAGTACCCAAAGACTGCAAATTTCTCTTCAAGGCCCCTGCTGCAGATCCTTCTGTAACTTCTGTTGCCTCTGCTAAGGTCTCCAGGTCACTTCCTTCTTCCTCCATGTGCCCTCAGATAAGAATAGCAGACAGTTGGAAAGGCTGGGGAAGAAAATCTGTACCTTAGCTACCCTGGCCTTCAGAGCATTAAACTATCAGACACACATGACCAAGTACAATGTGGAACTCCTTTCCCAAATTTCCAAGTTAGTTTCAGACATGCCTGATTCTGAAAATAAGGCCTTAGCATCCTCCCTTCTTGCCACATCTTCTCAGGTAGCCAGACATTCTATCAAGGGCACCTATGATGCAGTAGAAGCCTCCTCTAGAGCTGTCACTTCCTCTTCTGCCCTCAAAGGATTTGCCTGGCTTAGGCTTCAGCCCCTACCTGAGGACATCAAGGTAAAACTGATGGGTGTCCCCTTGGACAATACCCCACTTTTTGGGAAACCTTCAGCAGAGCTCTTTAAATCTCTGCAGGAAAAAAGCAAAGAACGTAAGGACCTTAATCAATTTCTGGTATCCCCTGTGCCTACATTTCATAGAAATTACCCTGCAAAACAAACTTTCGTATGCAGGCAATCCAAAGCCCCACAGTCTAGACCTCACAAAAGGCCTAAGAAGACCCAATAGATTTCTTCTTCTTTAGCCTCTGCTTCCCATATAACCAAACAGCCCTTTCCTGATCATATGGGCTCCTCATCATGACTCTTGCAGCAACCAAATCCCCCTTTCCCAGTGCTTTCCCTTTCCCTTCATGGGAACACATCACTCAGGACTCTTGGGTGCTAAGCATCATCAAGAGGGGGTACTTCATGGTTTGGCACAAGGTGCCAACCTTGTGGGAATTCCCCTATCACCAAAAGATTAGGCCCCCCCTTTCCCTCCAGTCCTACAACAACTCTTACAACAGGGCACTATAGAACCTGTTCCCCAAGGGGAAGAGGGAAGAGGCTTTTACTCCTGCCTTTTCCTAGTTACCAGAAAGGAAGGACCATTGAAACCAATTCTAGACCTCTCTTACCTCAACATCTTCTTCATAGTCCCCTCTTTCAAAATGTTAACCTTACAAACACTA
This sequence comes from Protopterus annectens, assembly GCF_019279795.1. Classification (NCBI taxonomy): domain Eukaryota; kingdom Metazoa; phylum Chordata; order Ceratodontiformes; family Protopteridae; genus Protopterus; species Protopterus annectens. The sequence goes on from NC_056732.1 coordinate 63,952,656, forward strand.
TTTCCCTTTATCCTGCCTCAGGCATTTTTTGTCTCCATAGATATCAAGGATGCCTCCCTCCATGTTCCCATCCACCCCAGATACAACAGATTGGTATGATTTTTCTGTGGGATCCTCACACTATCAGTTCTCAGCTTTGCCTTTTTGACTCTCCAAAGCTCCAAGAGTCTTTACAAAACATCTAGCCCCAGTAGTAGCCTTTTGCAGGCTCCAAGATATCTTAATTTACCCATACCTGATGACCTCTTAATCCAAGCCACTTCTCAAGCAGAATTGAACAAATCCCTCCAAATGGCAATTGCCATTCTTCAAAGCCTGGAATTTACCACCAACTTCAACAAATCGTCCCTCGACCCAGCCCAAGATCTTATATTTCTGGGCTGCATATTCCAGTTCCAATGGTTCCTCAAATCAGTATGGTCTCAACATGTTCACCCTCTAGAACACCTAATTCCCCTACTCCCATGTTTGAAGAAGGAGATCCAGTGGTGGATTTCACAACTTTCTCTAAATCTAGGTCTCCCCATTCACCCTCTGCCACCAACTCATGTCCTACTCACAGATGCATTGGACACAAGTTGGGGCAGCCTTAGATCTCCACATGATTCAAGGAGAGTGATCTCCCTTCAAGAACCACATAAATATGAGAGAAATGTGGGCATTAAGTTTTGCTATCCAAACCTTCAAGTCACTTATCAAACCAGGGAGATTATGTGTACAGACAATATGATAGCCTTGTGGTACATAAACAAGCAGGGGGGTACCAGATCATATCTCCTGTGAAGACTAGCCATGCAGGTCTGGGATCTAGCTTGCCTCCTTGATGTATCCCTCCAGGCAGTGTACATCCCCTCCAAGCAGAATACTGTGGCAGACTCTCTAAGCAGATCCAGAACATAAGCCCACAAATGGATGCTTCACAGGGATGTGTTTCTGGACATTGTCCAGCAGTTGGGTATTCCAGAGATAGACTTGTTTGCCTCTGCCATGAACAAACAGCTCCCTCAGTTTTGCACCAGAGAATACCATCCTCAGGTATGGGGAGTGTACTCCCTTTCAGTCTCCTGGAAGGGGAAATTCCTATATGCATTCCCTCCCCTTCCACTCATTCTGAAAGTCCTGTTGTAAATGCAGCAGGACAAGCCAAACATCTTGCTGGTGACTCCCTAATTGGCTAAGACACCATTGGTTCCCCTTTCTCTTACACCTAGCCAGGGGCAATCACCACAAGTTACCCTACAGAGTGGACATACTAACACAGAATAAGGGCTCAATCATCCACCCACATTTGCAAACCCTTCAACTGACCCTGTGGATGATAGAGCCCTGATCCCATTAAGGCACCTTTACTCTGAGGACATGCTTCAGGTCTTGCAGGAAGCCAGGAAACCTACTACAAAAAATCTTACCTCTCCAAATGGAAGTGGTTCTCCATCTGGTGTCTGTCTAGCAACCAGGACCCATTGAAGGTGGAGCTGCCTATGGTCTTGTCCTATCTGTGAATTGCTTAATACAGGATTAGCATACTGTTCTATTAAATCCCATTTGTCAGCATTTTCTGCCTGTTTGCACTAGCTCCTCCCTTAGCTTCCAGATTCGAAGCAAAATAATTTCTCAAAGGCATCCTTCATATCAGCCCCCCCAGGAGACATGTGGCTCCACCCTGGGACCTAAACTTTGTGGTAGAGAAATTGACTTATACACCCTTTGAATCTGCTTCTTTTAGTTCACTCAAACACTGCACTTGGAAAACGATTCTCCTGATGGCCATTACCTCTGCCAGGTGGGTTTTAGAGTTACAAGTCCTTGTGGCGTCCCTCCCTTCTTGTCTTTCCACAAAGACAGGGTCTCCTTGTGGACCAATCCCTCCTTCATGCCAGAGATTGTCAATCAATTGTCCCTAAACCAAGCAGTTCACCTACCTACTTTCTTCCCCTCATCCCAGAACAGTAGTGAGAGGATCCTGCACACCCAGGATGTACACAGATATCTCAGGTTCTACTTATATAAGACTAAACCCTTAAGAAAAACAGATCAGTTGTTTGTATCTTTCCATCCCAGGGCTATGAGATTCCCTGTGTCCAAACAGACCATCTCCAATTAGATATCCAAATCTATTGCCTTTTGCTACACTCACCATGGTAAGATTTTTCCTGGCTCAGTCAAAGCTCAGTCTACCAGGGCAGTATCTTCCTCCAACTCTGTACTAGAGGTTGCCACTTGGATATCTGTCCACACCTTCACTAAACACTATAAGCTGGACTCCATCTCTAGATCCAGGGCAGGGTTTGCCTGGGCCATTCTCTATGGCTTCCTAGAAAATTCATCTCCCACTTCCTCCTCCCTTTCCCCATGAGCTTTTGTACTCTCCCTTATGTCAGGAATACTGCAACAGAAGAAGAGAAAGGACATAGACTAACTGGGTAAGAACTTACCATAATGATATATGTCCTTCTCTTCTCTGTTGCAGTATTCCAACCCTCCCTCCATCCCCACTTCCTGGCTTTCGTGAATACATTGATCTTCATTGCCTTAGACTGTTTGATGGGGGCTTCAGTTCTGAGGGTAGTGCGCACGTGTGTCTCTTTTATGGCCGATGTCTGTTGATGGCCCACGTCAGACATACTGTGCACCTTAAGTAGTAAAATACTTTGGTATATTGGCCCACATCAGGTTGTTGCCTTGGCAGGCAGCTCCCTTATGTCAGGAATACTGCACCAGAGAAGAGAAGGACATTTATCATTATGGTAAGTTCTTACACAACTAATCTTTCTTTTTGCTGGACCAATGCGTGCATTTAAAATTGGAGGGGAGCTGCTGCTGTTGCTGGAGTAGCTGAATTTTAGCACTATAGGTCTGAGGTTTATGGACTGAAGGTAAGTTTAACTTTTAAATCCTGGCAAATCACTAGGAGAGGAAGACATCAATCACAATAAAATATGTTTGCTCCCCTCCCATTATTTTAAGCTTCATACAGATTTCTTGTGCTGCTATAAAGAGGTAGAGGCATAGGTCCTTATTTTTGGTCTGTTCTTCATAAAATGTGTTGTTTTCTGGCAAATTAGTGACTGAAGTCATTAAATAATGACAGACATTAGTGCCAGACTTGCATAGCCTTCAGAATGCATGTTAACACATATTCTGTTATTCCAGCATTTTCCCAAGTTTATAGGAGCAATATTTAAAATCTGTCCATATGTTTTTTGCCCCCCCATTTTATGCTTCATTGAGATTTCTTGTGCTAACAGGTTGATTATTGGTCCAGCTTTTTGCCTTACATTTTTGGTCTGTTCCTCTTAAAATTTGTTTTTTGGCAAATCACTGATTGAAGTCACTAAATAATGACAGACATTTGATTTTCAGAATTGCTCATCTTTCAAAGAATGCATACTAACACATATCTTGTTATTCCACCATTTTTCTAAGTTTATAGGAGCAATATTTAAAATCTGTCTGTATGTTTGGTCCTTTGTGCCCCAATTATTTATGCTTTCTCCAGATTTCTTGTGCTAAAAGGATGATAGGTACAGGTCCATATTTTTTTATTATTGTTAGTCTGTCCCTCTTAAAATGTGCCCTCAGATTCAGCAAGCTCTGCACAGAGTTCAGGAATAGTGCAAGAGCTGCTGCACGCAATATGGCCGACGAGCGATCCAGGAATGAGCTCCAGGGATGTGCACAAGCGCTTCTACACTATTCCTGCACGGACACCACTGATATATGCTAATTACCCCATTTGCTGGTGAAAAACCTGAAAATGAGGTGAATTAGCGATCCAGGAAGCAGGCAAGCATCTGTGTAGGAATAGTGTAACCTGCAGAAATGTATTCAGTTACTAACCGAATACATTTCTGCAAATTACAAAACGGAGGCATGACAGCTCCAAAGAAAGCATGTATTCAATGTAGTAGACATGTCAATGGTCAAATATATGATATGGTCATTGGCATGAGAAATAGTTGCAAAATTAAAAAAATAATAACTTTTATATTTTTTGTCCAATTTCGGCCATTTAAGCGTAGGACAGCAGTGCACAAATGGGATCGGCCCAAAAATAAGAAAAAAAGTTGGAAATAAGCTTTTAAACCCAAATCAGCATTTTGCAATGATAGTCAATGGCATGTATAAGAAAACAATACCAGGGAATAGTGGCTGCTAAGGGGGAAGGCTCAGTGTGAGTGTGGTAACTATGAATTAGCATTCTGTTTTATGCAAATGAGGGGATTGATACTGAATCACAGATTTCCTCTCAGTGTCAGCTTGCACCCAACCATGTAGGTGCAGCAATACCATGGTATAAGTATAAGAGGTAGATGACCTCATAAGAGGGAGTGTCATGCATGCTGTAAGCTTATTGGAGCTCTGTGGCTCATGTTTGCCCTTAGCTAAGCACAGCTAAGGAAAGAGTGTGCCTAAGGCTGCCTAGCAGTGTTTACATTGCCTAAACAGGTTTGAGCGCCACGCACCGGGTTTTAAACAAAAAAAAAAAAAAAAAAAAACAGGAAATAGCAGCTCTGTGCACATCTGAGCACTGGGTATGCTCACCACGTCTCAGGGCTTAAAAGGGACAGCAATGGGAAGGGAAAACAGCAGTAGGAAGGCAATCAAGGAGAACTAGCATAGCTGGCAGGTAAAATGTATCAGAATCAGATAATTACATATGGAACAGCCTAGCACACTACTATAAACTATGCAAACACTTTCCAGTCTGTTTTTTCCCACAAACTCTACACCACCAGTGTACACAGATGGGGACATTTTACCTGACAAAACTAACAAAATGTTAGGGGCTGCTGTTGCTCTCATTCATCAATATGTGGAAGAGGCTGAGGGTGGTGAGGATGTGAATGCTGATGACCAACCCACAGTGAGGAGAAGGAGAAGAGTGTACAGACCTAGGGTAACCTGCCAGGGGCTACATGAGCTCGAGATAGTACAGCACTATAGGGTGGACAGGGACATTCTACAGCAAATTGTTGAGCTGTGCCGGCCACGCCTCACACACAGAAGCAACAGAAGGGAACCCATCCCAGTGGATACCAAGGTATGTGTCGGCTTAAGAATACTAGCCACAGGTACCTTCCAAAGGGCAATTGAGGATATCATGGGGATCTCACAGGCATCAGCATCCAGGTTACTCTGCCAGTTCCTGGATGCCATGTCAGCACATGACGGTGAGCACATATATTTCCTCAACACCCGGGAGGTGTTGACCAGCAGTATGCATCTCTTCCACCAAATAGCAGAATACCCTGAGGTAGTGGGTGCTATAGCCTGCACGCACATAGACATCAAAGCACCACCCAGTGAGCAGGGTAGGGGCTATATAAACAGCAAGGGCTTCCCTTTTCCATCAATGCCAGGTCATGTGCGATGCCCAGGGCTTTATCTTGAATATGTGTGCTGGCAGCCCTGGAAGTTATCACAACTCCCACATCTGGCATATGACACAACTGAACCAGTCATTTGCCAGTGGGGACATCCCCATATGGCCCCTAGTTGGGGATGCTGGTTACGCACTGGAGCCATGGCTGATGACACCCATTAGAAATGCACACACACCCAAACAAGAACTCCATAATGAGACACATGCACAAATCAGAATCATAATAGAGCATGTCTTTGAGATGCTCAAGTCACGGTTCCTCTGCCTGGACATATCTGGTGGAGCCTTGCGGTACTCTCCAGCTACATGTACACAAATGTTCATAGTATGTACCATGCTACACAATATGATCCTGCAGAAACAGTTGCAACAGGAACAGCACGGGGCAAGGCCACACAGCCCCCAACCATTGCCAAGGCCATCACAGGCACAGAGGGATTCAGAGGAGGAACAACCTGAGCCTGCCCATGTAGGCAGAAGGAGGCATTCCCAGTATGCCCAGGCTTTGACAAAGAGGTGACATATAGCACATAAACTGACACGGTAGGGACCCAGGGAATGACACCTCTCTCTGACTCGGACATACAGCAAAAGGGATGCCAAACATGACACTACCTGTGCTTTACCATGTATAGGGTGTGTACTATGTGCATCCGACATAGTCAGCCCTCCAGCACTGTCCTCAATACTGGCACAGCCACAAGGTAAGTCACTCTTCCTATCAATTGCTGAAAGGAGTAGTATGTTCTGATAGTTGTATCTATGGTATGGACATGAGCATTCAAGGGAATCGCATGGCTGAATGGGATGGCAGCAGATAGTGGACACTTATATGGGCAGCATGAAATCCATAACAAATGCTGGTGTCAACATACTAGGCAGCACTAGACAAGGTGACAAATCCCACTGCAGTACATGTGGTGGCCAAATATGTGCCCATAGGACACACACATGCATGTCAGTGAGGCTCACATACCCAACACCAGCCTCAGCCATCAGGACAGGTGTAGATGACCATAAAGAAAGGCTGGGCTAAGGCCTCCAATTGATGGCAATGGTGAACAGCCCCCCTGCAGACCTACACAGACAGACTACAACAGGTCTGGCAGTTGTATGTTAGTTCTGAAGGGTAAAAAGTCTGAATCTGAAATGTAGGTCAATAAAACCTAAGATTTGTACTCTACTGATATGACTCCAGTCTGCATGATAGGTCAGAATACAAAATGAAATGGAAGCTAACAGAATACCTGAAATACCAGTACAGTCATAGCAAATGTTTAAAGTCATCAGGTGTGCCCCCCTCACAATCCTATGTAGAAATGCAGTAACATGTACGTGTGGGTTTAATAACAGTGGAGCACAGATTACCTGAGCTGGCCCAATTTACAGGATAGATTGTTGCATGTGTACAATATGCAGGGGTCCATGTGTTAGGTTGTTGTGTGTTCAATATTGTCTAGAAGTGGTCAGCATGTAGGCATGAGAGGTTGTGTTTCAGTGGCCTATGGCCAGTACTGTTGATGACAGGACCATGTTCCAACAACTGCAGTGCCAACCACAATGCTTCTCAGCAATACCCATGTCAGCAGTCGTCCATAATCACTGTCCAGATGTCAATATCTGTCACCATCTGAAAGATGGACATGCCATGAATATGGGCCCAGACATACACACAGTACACAGGTGGAAGTACCCTAGACAGAGTACATAAAATGTAACTGTCAACTGCACACACCTTTGGAATTGTACATACAGGTTAGCAGCACATTAGTTATTTGTGTAGTATGGAATAATGATGTAGTCTGGCCAATCACTGGCAGACCACAAAAGGCACAGTTATGAAGTAATGAGAGACTGCCTATGTCCCTGCATAAGGTAGCATAAGGGGAATGTCCCAGGTATATCGGTGAGTCAGCAGCAAGAAGCCTCCATATCACACATGCACTCAGCTCACCCCACCATCAGCCACAGGTTTATCACAGGTCATATCCTTGCTGTTGGGAATGACTACAGTAAGACCCCCACTTCTGGAATATCCACAGAATGCAGCATGCTGAAGAGGTGTCCCATGCAGGTGTGTCCCCAGCTGTAAGCAGCACCCTGCCAACATCCAGACTAATAGATTAATATGGACATGAACTATTGTCATTAAAACCTTGCACACTTACCCTGTCACCCCAGGGGGATCCAGTGGCTCGCAGCCTGGGAATGTAGGAGTGACAGAATGCACTGGCCTGCTACAGATGGCCTGCATCCCTACCAAATGACCTACAGTCCTCTGTCAAAGGCCTGTGCCTCACCCGTAGTGCCTGTGTATGTTATCTCATGGTGTCCCAACTAACAACATAACACAGTCAACAGAACACAAATGCAAGGCCATGCTGACAAATCCCAGTAGCATGCCCACTGTGTCCTACTGCATGAACTGTGGACCAACCCTTAAATACTGCTGGGATGAAGGGACAACTATAGGGATACTTCTCAGATATCACTTGCATAATGTTATGAAGAGGATAAAATAACAAAGTGGGGGGTGTAGAGGCATGGACATCATGGAGTGTGTGAAGTCTGAAACTCAGATGTGCGCCCATACTACCTCTGCCTGAAAACCTGTTTGTAAACCACAATGTGAAGGGGAACTGACCAGATATATGAGCCTTGCCTCTGGGTAACCTGGGTGAATCTGTGCAGCTGAGAGATATGGCCACAGCAGGATATGGTCATTCTGTTACATTGATATTGGTACAAGAAGGGGATCCTCAGCTACCACAGTACCAAGGTGCTGGACCATTTACACAGACCCATCACCAAGTGTCTGCAGCTACCCCTCCAGAATGGCATGAGTGTGCAAGAATATGTAGGCTGCAGACCACAATACTGGACACAGTTACATTCATCTTGTATTTCCCAGGAAATAACTGTGAGCAAATAAGTATATCTGTCAGTAGGTGATGACATAATACATCACAGTGTAAACAGTACATATGTCTGAATATCTATGGTAACACCAACCATGTAACACAAGCAACACAGACACAACAGTTATAGTATCCCACTATCTGTCGCCCATTGTGACTCCATATTGTCAACCTATCTACAGATATCCTGCAGAAACAGGTTGCTAGCTGTAGGTGTAGAACACCAAACCCTGGACTGGAGTACAACCTACCCAGAATGGATTCACACAGTCAGTACAGAAGGCCATACTGGGCATGCTCCTACACTTAGAGAAATGAAGCCCATGTCTGACAACACAGTAGACTATACATATCTGTGAGTCCCAGATGTCTGTGCACACACAACACATTGTATACCATTCATTCTTTGCACACACATTGGATAGGAATACTCACACATATCCAAGGCCAACACACTATAATATGTCAAACATACACACAGAGAGATTTAGGGAAGAGAGAGACAATGACAGAGAGATTTTCATCATGAGGCCTGTCCCACCCACCACACATCCAAGTGGCCAATATCACATGATGTGCTAATGTCAATCACTGTAGACATTGCTTTTGGTAGCCCTCAGCCCTATAGTGTCTGTGGTGCTTGTGATAACTGTGTAACATGATATTACAAATCAGTATTCATCTAGCATTTGTATACCCAGTCCTGTCAAATGTAAATTTGTGCGTGACTGAGTGTGTGTGTGTTTCCAGAGGAATGGTTTATGGCCCATTCAAACACACTGCACTTCCCATTGCCCATGTTAGCACTCTTGCTGATGTCAGTCACCTTGAAATAACCCTCTAGCCAAGTCTCATACATATAAGCTGTGTGGTACTTGCTATATGTGTGTAATACTGTAGTGTAGAAAACTAGTTAGGTAGGAGTTCTAATCCCAGACATGGCAATTGTGAAACTCTGTATGCATGGAGATGAATGATTTTGAGGCCATTCACAGTCACTACACCTTCCATTGCTCTACTTTAGCATGCCTGCTGTCAGTCACCTTGAAATAACCCTTTGGACAAATGCCAGCCCCATAAGCTCTGTGGCGCTTGCAATAACTGTGTAATGCTATAGTGTAGCTTACTAGTTAGGTAGGCGTTCTAATCCTAGATATGGCAACTGTGTGTGTTTGTATGAGAGAGTGTGTGTGTCTCTGATGATACCAGATTTTATGGACATTGACACTTACTACTCTCCCCTTGCCCCTCCATTAGCACTGCTGCTGATGTTAGTCACCTTCAAATGTACCTGTGGAAAGATCTCCAACATATAAGCTCTGTGGCACTCACTATAACTGCATAATACTATAGTGTAGCATACTAGTTAGGTAGGAGTTCTAATCTCAGACATGGCAACTGTGAAACTGAGTGTGTGTGTCTTTGATGATACCCGATTTTATGGACATTGACACTTACTACTCTTCCCTTACCCCTCCTTTAGCATTACTGCTGATGTTTGTCACCTTCAAAGATACCTGTGGAGAGGTCTCCAACATATAAGTGCCATGACGCTTGTGATAACTGCGTAATACTATAGTGTAGCATACTAGTTAGGTAAGAATTCTAATCCTAGATATAGCAACTGTGAAACTGTGTGTTTGTGTGAGAGAGTGTGTGTGTCTTTGATGATGCCTGATTTTATGGACATTGACACTTACTACTCTCCCCTTACCTTTCCTTTAGCACTGCTGCTGATGTTAGTCACCTTCAAAGATACCTGTGGAAATCTCTTTAACATATAAGCTCTGTGGCGCTTGCAATAATTGTGTGATACTATAGTATAACATACTAGTTAGGTAGGAGTTCTAATCCCAGACATGGCAACTGTGTGTGTTTGTGAGAGTGAGAAAGTGTGTGTGTGTGTGTGTCTTTGATGATACCAGATTTTATGGACATTGACACTTACTACTATCCCTGTACCCCTCCTTTAGTTCTGCTGCTGATGTTAGTCACCTTCAAAGATACCGGTGGAGAGCTCTCCAACATATAAGCTGTGCGGTGCTTGCAATAACTGAGTAATACTATAGTGTAGCATACTAGTGAGGTAGGAGTTCTAATCCCAGACATGACAACTGTGTGTGTTTGTGTGTGTGCCTTTGGTGATACCTGATTTTATGGACATTGACACTTACTACTCTCCCCTTACCCCTCCTTTAGCACTGCTGCTGATGTTAGTCACCTTCAAAGATACATTGGCACAGCTCTCCAAAGAGTAAGCTCCATGGTGCGTGACATAAATGTGGAACAATGTAGTAGCAGTAACTACATAGGTATGGGTTTGAATGTCATCCGTGGCAAGTGTTTGTGTGTGTACATATGTCTGTACTTCAAAGATTTTGGCTCCATTTACACCCAGTACACAGCTCAGAGCCTGAACAGACCTGCAGATATCATCCACCTTAGAAGTACCTGTTGCCAACCCTAAACAACATAAGGTTAGTGGTGCATGTGGTAAATATGTAACATAATGGTCTGTAAATATTGTTAGATAGAGGTTTGAACCTCACCCCTGGCAAATGTAAAAGTGTGTGTAGGGTAAAATTATTTTTGGGATCTCTCACCTACTACATCACCCAATGCCAGCATTTACAAGGGCTGGCAATGTCCCTCACCTTAGAAGTCCCTTGGGACAACATCCATCCTATAAGCTCTGTGGCACATGCGATAAATGTAGTACACTATAGTAGCAATACATAGCTAGGTAGGGGGTTTGAATCTCAGTACTGGCAAGTGTGTGTCTGTCATCAGTATCCTGTGTGGAGGTTGCTGTGATTGTGTAGTAACAGGATCCATTGTGGGGTGGGTTTTGCTAAATTATTATGTTGAGGACCTGATATATGTCACAATGTCCACCTTACAAACACAACAGATGTCAAACACCCGAGAGGTTGGTGTAGACAATCCATAGCCCTACATGTGACATTATGGATTGGTGAACAATATAGGCAACCTTTCTATTACTCAGAAAACACTCTCCACCCACATCCCATATACAAACATACTTGGCTAGGCAACAACCACTATATTGATAGTTCCCTGCATATTGCGTCACCGATAGTAACCACACTGTGATTGCAGTGGACTACATGCCTGTTGACCACAACAGTGCCACTGACATCAGAAAGTACTTTGATGTGTTACATCTGACTGTGTGTGTTATCCAGCAAGTAAAAGGACATGGCATCCTGTTCCATCCCCTCAGTAGGCAAATAAATGTGTACAGTGGCCCTTTTGCTATGTTTCCCACTGAACACCTGCAACAACTGTAGAGTCTGTAAACGTAACCCACAAAGGTGATACCATGCCTTATACACATGCCCTGTATGGACAGATGCCACTAACTCCACTGAATGCTGTCAATGTAGGTGCAAGCATGACCTCAGTTACATAGCCAGGTCTACCTGAAGTAAGGCACACACAGAGCTCAGCAAAATGGACAACTGCTTTAATGAACAAGCACAAAAACAATCCACAGCAAGCTAAATCACAGCAACACAGCACAGCAAATGAAATTGCAAAGCACAAGCAACAGCACAATAACCCTGTAAAGTTAATCCACATACATTTTCGTCACAATAACTTCATCAGATACCTAACCTCTCTTCCTTTGGTAAATAAATAAACTAATCTAATTCAAATGAACCAATGAGTGAACAAATTCAATTGCACATGCAAAATGCTTTAAAACACATGTACCTTAAAGGTGAATGAATCTAAAAGTTAAAACCAAAAGTATATATAATAAATAGATATAATAAATAGCTATGTATATATATTTTTGTTATATAAAATGCTTCAAACATAAACCATAGTTAAAATTGCTTTGTTAAATATAAGTATTACCAGCACAAACCTGAAATGCTTCTAAAAATGTTTTTTTTTCAAAAGCAGAAGCTAAATTGAATCCAAAATACAATGAAATAGCACCATCTTGTGGAAATTAAATTAAATGCATGTTCATCTTGTTAAAAGATAAATACATGTATTATTATTAAAATAAACCATGAAATGCTTGCATATATAATATATAAAATTATTTAAAAATATAAATATAAATATTATAATAATAGCATACTATAATTTAGCTGATCTCAATTTCAGCACAGGTTTCAAGGATAACATTTCATTTAAACCAGGGGCAGAACTTGCATCAAGAATAATTTGCCAATATAGCTCCCTATATTCCAACCGAGTCTCCCAAGGCCCTCCCCTGGGGTCTCGTGGGACTACTTCTATGACAAAAATCTGAAATTTAGCTTTGCCACAATTGTTTTGATGTTTAAACAGAGCATTATTATCTTTTCTTTTCTTTTCCTTATCTCATATAAATGCTCGTAAATTCTCTACCTCAATTTCCTCTCGGTCTGGCCAACGCAAAAAGAGTCACAGATTTCACATGTAGCAATATAAATCACTCATGTGGTATTACAGTTGGCAAAACCTTGAGTAGTAATATACTTGTTCCTCTTTTTCAAAAGAATAGAATCGCCTTCCTTGATGTTAATGCAATATGGGCAACGCCCACATTTTCGTGTCCCTTTTTTGTTATTGTTATTAGTGGGGTTAAGGAAGTTTGTCCTTTCCAATATATTCTTGATGTTATGTCCCTTCCTATATACACATTTAAATGGATTTTCAAAGATATGATTTAAATCAGACAAACTAGCAAATTTTTTCCATTCTTTACTAAGAATACTTCTCACCAGATTACTCTCCCTGTCAAAAGTGTTAAACATGGCAGAATGAAAACCTTTTTCTAAAGTTGTTGCAATAGCAGTGTTTGCCTCAATATTTTGTACTTCCAATGTAGGTAGGGGTACTCCCAAAATTGGAGCAAATCTTCCTGTTCTTCCTTCCTTAACCTTTACAATAACTGACGTTAGGAGATCTATTGGGTACCCCCTTGCTCCAAACATTCTCTTAATAAATTCACATTCAGTATTAAAATCCAGATCATCTGACATTATCCTACTGGCTCTCACCAACTGACCTTTAACTATTGCTCTTTTTTGAAAATGTGGGTGAGAGCTTGTATAATGCAAGTAAGCATTAGAAAATGTGTCTTTTCTAAAAAATTTTGATTTAAAACCTTCCCCCATTCTCTGTATATTTACATCTAAAAAACACAATTCATCTACTTTATAGGTGAATTTTAAAAAAATAGTTGTATTTGAAATATAATCAAAAAATTCCATGAATTTTTCCAGGGTATTGTTCCAAAAAGACAAACATCATCCAGGAAGCACCCATAGTAGTTCCAGTATTGTTTAAAATTAGAATTGTGAACAAATTTTTCTTCCCAATACAATAAAATGATGTTGGCATATATAGGTGCACAATGGGCACCCATAGCTATGCCTTTAGATTGTCTAAAATATTCCCCTTGGAAGAATATAAAATTATTGTTTAAAATCAATTCCATTAAAACAAGGCATGTACAAAATACCTTGAAAGAAATATTATTCTTGCTTCCCAAAAACTCTTCAAACCAAACTAAACCTATCTCATGATGAATACACGTAAAAAGGTCCACAACATCCAAAGTGATAAAACTAGAGGTGTCAACCTGTTTAGAATTATTAATATGCCTTAAAAAATCCCAAGAATCCTTTAACACATTAGGATGTTCCATCACCACATTCTTGAGATGTACATCTACATATTTTGCCAGTGGAGCAGTAATAGATCCCTCCGCAGATACAATAGGTCTGAGAGGAGGGTCATCAGGATTTTGTGGACCTTTGGTATACCAAAAATACAAGGCACTTTGGGTTGTTCAACATGTAAATAATTATATGTTTCCAGATCAATAAGCCCCTCTAAAACTAAATCATTCAAACAGAGGGAAAGTTTTTTATAAGCAATATGAATTTCATTCATAGACACTCTCTCATAGGTATATTGGTCATTTAACAAATCAAACATTTTTGCCTTATAATTAATATGATCCATAAAAACCACCCCACCTCCCTTATCAGGCTTCATGATTCTAAGATTTTTATTCTCTCTACATAAACTGAGTGTATGCATTTCTTCCGTAGAAAGGTTTGAACTAACCTTGTTGTACTTAAGTTTATCTCTTAGCTCCTTTTCAACCAAAACCTCAAAATTCCTAAGCTGGGGGTGAAGGGGCAGATTGAACGTACTCATCTTTGTTAAAACAGTGGTATTTTTTCTTATATTACCATTAAAAAATACCTCTAAATTTTTCTGCCTAATAAAAAGTTTAAAATCCACTAATAACTTTGCTATATTGGCCTTAACGTTAGGAATAAAAGTAAAACATTTAGTAAATAAGTTGAAATGACCCTTAGTAATGGGAGTAAGGATATAATTAAAAATGTGAAAACCATTGTAACTAAACATACATTTATTAATCACTATTTCATCTGAAGGAATTACCTCCATGGTACCTTTCAACCCCTCTGGTTCTGATAACCGTACCTGTAGTCTACTGGGTCCTTGTTCTTGAGTCTCTCTGATCTCCTTGGGGAGGGAAACTCTAAAGGGTCATGTATGTCATAACTATTAAACTGAGTTTCAGCTGGTAAATTGTCATACCCCATGTCTCTTTTACCTCTATACTCATGTGGTTTGTTGTGAAAATTACCCCATGTGTTCTTTGGTTTAGGGTATTGTGTATTGTTTTTGTACTCCTTTATGTCCCTTTCCACCTTTCTAAATTTTCTTTCATAAATCCTAGTACATTTTACTTCTACATCTTTCAACATTTCGTGATATTTAACTCTTTCACACTCAATGCCAAACATTAAATCAGTGACAATCTTATTATTAATAATTTCAATCTGAGAAAACATTTTATCCATTTCCACCTCATTGTTTCTAATTATAGCCTTCATAATTTCAAACACACATTTATCAAATGCACAAATAAGGTCCTTATGAAAGTCTAAGTTTTCCACATAGCCAGGTCTCACCAAATGAGGTCAGGAATGCTACATCAGAAGATAATCTGCCCACACAACATGCCCCAGAGACCTCAAGTACACTTCCACACATCAAAGAACATGCATGTGGGACATGTGCACAACCTAGACACTGTCCATGTTATGGAATATAGATCACATACATGGGAAGCAGTGCACATCACTGGCTACCCACAATAGTAACCCAGATGAATGGATGGTGAATACAATACCAACCCCTGGGGACCACTCCAGGGACTACACCCCTGAGCCACACTGGGAACTATTGTCATGTGGCCCGATGCCAAGGTATTCCCTTGGTCTAGCCTTGTAGGGCCTTCAGGCCCATTAACCTACTACACACCTGTGAAGCAATGAACCTATGGATCTCAGTACTGGCAAGTGTGTGTGTGTGTGTGTGTGTGTGTGTGTGTGTGTGTGTGTGTTTGTGTGCGTGGAGATGAATGATTTTGAGGCCATTCACACTCACTACACCTCCCATTGCCCTACTTTAGCACGCCTGCTGATGTCAGTTACCTTGAAATAACTCTTTGGCCATGTTTCAGCCTTATAAGCACTGTGGAGATTGTGATAACTGTGTAATACTGTAGTGTAGCAAATTAGTTAGGTAGGAGTTCTAATCCTGATCCTGGCAGCTGTGATAATGTGTGTATTTCAGTGAGAGAGTGGGTATGTGTCTTTGTTGACACCTGATTTTGTGGACATTCACACTTACTACATTTCCCTTACCCCTTCTGTAACATTGCTGCTGTCACCTTCAAAGATACCTTTGGACAGCTCTCCAAAATGTAAGCTCCATGGCACGTGCAATAACCGCATAACACTGTAATAGCAATACATAGTCAGGTAGGGGTTTGAAACTCAGTACTGATAAGTGTGTGTTTGTGTGTGTGTCATCAGTATCCTGTGTCGGTGTTGGGGTGATTGTGTAATGACAGGATCCATTGCAATGTGGGTTTTGCTACATCATTATATTGAGGACCTATATGTCCCAATATCCACATTACAAGGGCAACAGTTTTAAAACACTGTAGAGGTTGTTGTATACAATCCACAGCCATAAATGTGTACTGCCATATGCAATTACTATGTGACAATATGGATTAGTAAACAATATAGGCAACTGTTATAATACCCAGATACCACTCTCCACCCATGGATCATACACAAACACGTTTGGCTCTTACTCCCTTCCTTTCTTACTTTCTCTCTGTCTCTCTCTCTCATGATCAGCTGATGGCCTGTGCACAAATTGGAGTCCCCCACTTACTAATTGCATGTGGAGCAGCTGTGGTATCATTCCTATAGCCATCTGCATGGAAACACACTCCTGTAACTAAGCACTTCATGTGGGTGTTGGCCCTTTTCCTTCACTGTGAGTAGGACTTCATGTGGGTGTCTGACAAACAGCATCATAAAGGGTAGTTGGAAATACCTCTTACAATATACACTGTGGAGACAGGCCAACAAACAGGAGGGGGGTGTTCTAGACATGGGGACAGAATGTAAGTATTGCTGTTCCACATTTGAAGTAATGTTGGTTTAACAGGGTTTACATGGATATGGCTGTTGTACATGATTTAAAGTCTGGAATGACAGTATTATGTGGTTGAGGAAACTCTCACCTGTAGGGCTATCTGCAGACTGGCCAGAGTTTTGCGTCTTAGATGTGGTGTGTTACTCACATATTTCCTATCTTTAGATATGCAGTAGCATATTCTGATGATTGTAGTCAGTACATGGTGATATCCATGTGTGTTACTGACTTCATATCACAAGAGATATGTCACAACAAACCCTGTTACACCAGGAATTTTCTCAGTTTATCACAGCAATATGTCAATATTGGCCCTGTGTTTGTGCCTCTGTCCCTCAAGTCTGTCACCCTTTGTCCATATGTCATGCAGTAAGAGGTGCATATGTACAGTATATCATTATTTACTGACATCATTCCTGACAACAAGCCAGTGATATATCAGACTGCTAGACATGTTATGTATAGTAGGCCTTATATTTGAGGACAAAACCTGGACATTATGTTGCAGTCTGTACAGTAGTGAGGTCTGTGTACTTATGGTGATTGTTGAAAGGGTATCAGTACTGTGTAGCAGTGTATTGTGAATATGTTACTTGGCCTGTGAACAGACTGTGGTAGATGTCAGTGTTCACGGTCCTGTTCTATCTCACGTATGCTGCTCCAACTTCTGGTACCCTATCAGCGTATATGTTTGTAGGGCCAGACTGAGACATGTCCCATACCACAGTCAGGCATCAGACTACACTGTGAATCGGGCCAGTATATGTAGGGTTAGTGTGTGAGTGGCAAATATGAGGATGGTTTTGTTCACACAGTTCCTATACTGTACTATTAATTAGGCTTACCATAATGTGACTGTGACTGTGTTGAAATTGGTTGTGGGTATGCACTTTCACACTGGTGTCTGTTACTCTATGCTGTTACATGCCTGTAGTGCCTGTTATATTTGCAAGTACATGTGTATTCCCCCATAGGAAACTTGGGTCAGTGTTGTGGCAGATTGCCTGTAGTTTACACAGTGCTTTGTGCTATGCCTAGCAGCTCAGTGTATTTACCTAGTGTGATGTTATGCCCAGATATTTGTCAGATGTACTGTTGCCTGGCCACCATATGTGTTGTGTATTTCTGAAAAAGCAGTGGGATGCTGTGAAGCTGTATGTCACTAAATAGTGGGAAGTAGATGGGCTTGGGACCTCTGCTCCTCTGGTTAATATGTGTTAGGACAGACAGGAGGGTGTGAATGCATCAACTGTGTGAGCTTATCTATTCCAGTATTTGTGTGATATTCCCATTTTCATGGCTGTAAACATCCCCTTTGTCAGGCTTGGTCCACATGTCTTGCACTAAGGAGTTCTATGTATACCTCTGGACTGACCAGATTGTTTCAGACTGTCCACGTTTATTGGTCATATTTCTGCTGTATTCCACAGTATGATTGTTGTGATTTGTATGGTACTTCACTATGATGATTTTATGATGTCTGTCAGTAACTGATGGAGTACATGTCAGTATCAGAAGTGACTTCCTACATGTCTGTTGACACAACCCCTGTTACTGTAGCAACATTCTACATTTATAACTGCAATACTTACATTACATTCCCTTGCACTAAGAGGTTGTGACATGGTACTGAGGTATGACTCCACTACATGTTATGGTCATATGTTTTATATATATATATATATATATATATATATATATATATATATATATATATATATCCATATCCTTATGTGTAAACATGAGTGTTGTATATACCTTCTCAGATGTATCTCACCATATTAATCTATGTGTATATTTATATATAAAAACATGACTGATTCAACACTATTTTCACTAACATGTAGTAAACAATTGTAGTAGTAGTAGTCAAAGCAGTTGTTCACTACTATTTAGTACGTGTACTGAATGATATATTTAAACAAGCAACAGACATTTGTACAGCTCAGATGGCTTAGTGGTTAAGTGCTGTGACTATAGTCTAGAGGGTCCTGGGTTTAAGACCTGCAAGGGCTGTTTATTTTGTTGCTAGGCAGAACAAGGACTGTTGGATACAGAGTGGTTAAGACAGTTTTGAGCAGCTTTAAGAAGGTTTGTGCGGGGTTGCGTGACGGTAAGAAGTGCTAACATACAGTTAAATGAAACAGTGCTTCATTTACCAGTGCACAAATCTGCTTAGCATTTACAGTTAAGCAATGCTTACACCTGCTAGGCATAGCTCAGCCCTGGTAACCACTGATCATATTCCAGTCTGATAAAATAGCAGGGTAATGACATCTTTAATAAGTGTATTTAATTCCATGTACATAACATGCTTCTATGTGCTGTCATTACAGTAGTGAGGGGTGTGAGTATACTGTATGGGACACCTGAGTATACATGGCTAGTACCACAGTCTTTTCTCTTTTTATGTGTTTCATACATGGGTAGTATCCCAGGTTATACGCAGTCACACTTGTATGTTACACCAGCTACAGTGCACTGGATGACAGAAATAGTTTAACACATATTGTATCATTATGTTACTACTTTTAACAGTGCTTTTTCAACTAAGAATAGATTGCAGGTTGTAGTACTGGAACCATACACCCCTGCATGCAAAGCTGGACTCTGAGTACTGAGTATCTTGCTCTTGGTGTTTGAGCTGTATGTTTATATGTATCTCCTATTGGATCTTGATCTGATATGTGGATATTAACTGTAGACTACTATGTGTTTAGGATGGGTCTACTTCAAAACATCTAAAACCCATAACATCTAAGTTTCATAACATTGAGAACAAAACATCTAAAACCCAAAACATCTAAAACCCATAACATTGAATTTCATAACATCTAACACTACAAATCACATGAAAATAACATCCTCTCCACATATAACAATACCAAACTACCAAACACACTTTTTGCTACATTTCTGCAGGGGGGCTTGATACAGTGGGGTTAGGAAATTAACTTTTTTCCACTCTAGTGCGATCTTGGAGTTTGTATATTTAATTTATGGGGGTGTGGGGGCTGCAAGGGGGCTTGCCCCCCCCCCCCGCAGAAACATAGTAAAAAGTGTGTTTGGTAGTTGGGTGTCATTATATGTGGAGGGGATGTTTTTTTCTTGTGATTTGTAGTGTTAGATGTTATGAAATTCGATGTTATGGGTTTTAGATGTTTTGGGTTTTAGATATTCTGGTCTCAATGTTATGAAATTAGATGCTATAGGTTTTAGATGTTTTGAAGGGGACCCATTTAGGACATGTCATTGAGGGCTGCTGTCATGTCATGGCATACCTATCAGTGTCAGACATCTATCTGTCAAAACATTCATGCTAATTCATAAACTGTTGGCTAGCTAATTTCGGTCTGTCCTCTGTACAGATGTGCAGATGTCAGGTATCCATCTTGGCTGCTTACAGGCAATCTATGATTGATTGACACTGACATGTCTTCCCGGCTATGTTATGAATGTGGCAGCTAGGAAACCCCACCCTGTATGCACCACATGCCATAGATACCTCAACCAGATTACCACAGTCAACAGAACATGCTTGAGTACAGGTCTCTAACTCAGAAACTGGCCATGCTATGTAATATATGTTGCATACATGTCAATTGGAGCACCTCATTGGCCCTCTGCAAGAGAAAACCAGATGATTGGATGTTGAATTTAAATGTCACCCTGGGGATCACTCAAGTGGCATCGGTTGAGAGATGACCAGCGGACAAATGTCAGGTGGCATGATAACAGTGTGCCCACATGCCTTACTCTTCTCATCTCTCCATGGACATTAGCCTGGTATACACCTAGGTACACCTGCACCTATGGACCCCAGTACTGACAAATGTGTCAGTGTGCATTACTGAGAATAACAGTGTCTGTGTGTTTGTAAACTTGTAGTTGACAATACTCTGAGGGCCTTCCCACCCACTACACCCCCCATTGCCATACTTAGAAATGGCTGCTAATGTAATTGACAATAAATGTATCTTGTTACACTCTTCACCCTATGGGGTACCTGGAGCTTGCAGTACCAGCATAACACTGTTCTGCAAAGGGGCAGATAGGCATGGGTTACCCTCTGAGTCCTGGCAAGTGTGTGTATGTATGTGAGTGCGCATATTTGTAGGAGACAGCATTCTGACGCCACATTTTCCAAATACAATAAACCTTGCCATACATTATAAGGGATAGTGATGTTGCTAAAATTAGGAGAACCATGACAAACCCTCACCCTACTATCTCTGTGGCATGTGCAATAAATGCATATCCCTGTAGTAGCACTGATTATATAGACAAGGGATTGTATTGCAATCCTGGTCAATGTGTGATTGTGGGTATGTCAGAGCATTATCATGGGTTTCAGTGAGTACAATATCCAATGTGGGGTGTGGGTGCCGAGTATACTGTCTTTACACCATGCTACCCCCAGTACATGTTCCAAGGTCCACTGTGTGAGGACTGCTGTCACCATCAACCATACAGGTAACTGATTACACTATCCAGCCCAATGATGCATGTGCTGTGTGCAAAATCTCTGTAACAGAATGGACTCACTGACAAGGTAGTTAGCACTGCTAAACCCAGGTCTGTCAAATGTGTCTATGACTGTATGTGTTTGTCAATGTGTATATGACAATATGTCATACTATGTATTGTTCATTAACATCCAGTACATCCCCCATTACCTTACTGTACAAGGCCTGGTGATGTTCTTCACTTAACAGGAAACTCGGGACACATCTCACTCTAAAAGCTCTGTGGTGTGTGCAATGAAAGCACACAGTTAGTATCAATAAGTACCTAGGAAGGGATTCTATTCTCAGTGTTGCCAAGTGTGTGTGTGTGTGTATGTGAAGGCATCTACTTCAGTCTGCAGAAAGTATATGTCCAAGGAGATCATTTGTCCGAGAACTAACTGACTAAAGGTAACATTTCAAAGCAATCATCTTGTGCAAATACATTCAAGCAAAACTAGTAGTGGATGTGTAAATGCCCTCTTCCCCACCGTACAGCTGTACAGGGACACATGAGTTGGTATATATACATGGATGTGGTTGTTGTGGCCACAGCCACCCACATTGGGGTTATTGTTGTGAGTATCCCCCCACTTAGTGTGCTGTTATACTGTGCAGTTTATGTTAACAGGTTAAGTAGTTGTTCCTCACACTATATGTGGGTCTATGCCACCCCACACCCTCCAAAGTGTGGGGCTGTGCCACCCACACCAGCACACCTATGTTTACCAACTCCAGGATTGCACTACATTGGGGAAGAGGACATATACCCTGCCAGTACCATCATCAATGACATTAAACTGGTGAACTGATTATTTCCTGATGTGATGTTTCGGCAATTTGGTCTGGGTGGAATTACATAGGCCAAAATGATTTCACTAGAAAATGAAGTACATCCATGTGAACAGTATTCTCTGTATATTGCATCAACACTAAAGCCTCTGTGTGTGTGTGTGTGTGTGTGTGTGTGTGTGTGTGTGTGTGTGTGTGTGTGTGTGTGTGTGTGTGTGTTATTCATGGACATTTGGTGTGTGCCACCAAGTACACTTACAATTGTCCACTGTAGAGCTGTTGACATCAGCCACCATGCACTCACCTGTATACACCTCTCAGACCTATCAGCCATGTGGCACAAGCAGTAACTGTTTCTTACCTGTGTTCAGCTGTACCCGGGATATGACACAGTCAATGTGTTACCACAGTGCTACACCCCTTGTAGGACAGGACAGCAGGCCAACATCTTGCTGACACATAGGCACCTAGAACACAAACAGAATACATTATGGAGACCACAATCAGTCAGCGTTAATAACAGCTATAATGCATCACGGCTGGACAGCTACACACCCTGATGTGTAAGCATTAATCATTCCAGCTGAAAATACATTAAACAGCATTACATTGCTAAACCTTAGGACATTCACCCTGTGCATCAGAACCATATCAGTATATCCCTGCATTGATGGTATGGATGACAGGGATGTGGCACAGGTATCATCATATGCAAAGGGTGTGTTGCGGGTTTGCCAGAGGCCTAGGCTGAGCTGTTTGGTTGACACCATGTGTGTGGGTTAGGGGGTTCTTTATTAAATGGGCTGTGCAAATGTGGTGTGTGTAGGTATGGAAGTGCCCTAGCTGTGTTGGTGGTGTGTGTGTGTGTGTGTGTGTGTGTGTGTGTGTGTGTGTGTGTGTGTGTGTGTGTGTGTATGCACACATGTCTGCCATGTGGCTGCCCTATACAGGGTTTTTTTGGACAGCTGCAGACTGTATATGGCAGGGTGTAAAGTTCACTGTCTCTGGCCACAGACACAGGAACTGTACCTGCCAGGGGTTTCATGGGCACTACCAGGCACAGGCCCAGATATGGTACTCTCCCCTGATGATGACAATTGTCCACTGGATCCACGTCCCTGTTGGGACCAGCTAGGACCACATGCATGTGGCCTGCTGCATTGTGGTGTGGACAGTACTCCCCTGCAGTGTTGGTGCTGGTGCTGCCACTACGGGAGTGGCTGTGAGTTGTTTCACGTCCACGTAGACCTCCACCTGTTGGTGTTGCTGACCTACGTCCACATGGCCACCATCCTACTCCCACCATATGCCCTACCACAGACACCACACGGTCGAGTATTCCCACCATCTCACCCAACCGTCTATCCAGGACCTCTGTAAAATAACTGTGGGCACCTGCAAGATCACGGATGTTGTCAAGTACAGAAGAATGAGTAGCTCTCTGGAGCCTCAGACTCTGTCTAGTGTAATGTTCCATACGTGCCTGTGCCTGTGCCTCCATGACGGCCCAAAACATGCGCCTGGTGACAACTGCTGTGGCACTTCTGCCAGGGGCATGATGGCCAGCAGCCCTCCTATGAGCACCCCTGCACATCTACCTGTGTGATACCTCGCCAGTCATTTGGCTATGGCTGCTGTGTACAGACACATTTTCCATAGTCCTTACACTGTCCTGTCCCATGCCACCACCCGCCAACTGTCCCCTCATCTATGGCCAATGGTGATGGGGTATGGATGGGCATTGAGACTGTGTGCTGGGATGGGATAGATAAAAGTGGGATGTCAACCAATGGCACAGCTTCAGCCCCTGACAACCCTGCCTGTGCCTCACCATGCCTATCATTTTCAGAGTCTGTATGGATGCTAACATCAGTTTGCCTGCAGGAGGGACCCTAACCCACCTCGCCACCTGTGAGGGGCAAACAAAAAATGTAATTTAAGACCTGTATATTATGGTTTACCTCTACACACACACACACACACACACACACACACACACATACACACACACACACACTTACAGGTGAGGTGACACAAAGATATTACACAGACCTCTCATTACCCAACAGTCAATATGCATGACATATGGCACTCCACAGCATGCACTGCAGCCATACTCAGTCCTTGTTACCAACATTATACATCTCTGTGATGCATGAGTTGTGTTAGTAGGTGATGCCCCTTCACCTGGAACACACTGCACCCATGTACACAGTATTGCTGTGCACCTGTACAGCACACTCCCATGTACTGTGTACCATACCTCACCAGTGTATACACCATTGCTGAATGTGTATATGTGTGGCAGTTATGTTTACTCTGTTGCTCACAGCTCCTATGTGTTTGTCTGATACATACCTGGGATGATATGAAGACTGATGTCAATAGTTAATGCCCGACCTCTTATTTGCAGATCTCATCATCAGCAGTGCATATATGAGCAATAAAATCTAATTACACTGACAACCTTCAAAGCTTAATGTGGATATGAGGAGTGTACACACCCTTGTTGACATGCCAGCCTCTTCCATGATATGCAATGGGGCCACAATACTGCATATGTTAACATTACACACACTTGATATGTGACATATGACCTGTGCAATCCAATGCAGTATCAAATGTGTTAGTCATGCAGATGCTGAATGAGATGCATACAATATATGGGTTGTATAAGTGTGCACACCCTTAACACAATGGTTTGTTGCAGCACCTTTTAAGTGAACTACAGCAGTCACTATTCCTGGAAGGGGTATACTAGCATGGCCCATCTTCACTTGCCATTATTTGGTCACTCCGCCCTACGAATGTCCCCCAACTCTGCCGGATTGCAAGATCAGCTCATGTGCACAGCCCTTGGAGGTCACACAGTGCCTTCACTATTGCTGTGGAGTCAGGGTTATGTCTGACACAATTCATGACCTCGACTGTGTTCAGATACAGCCATTCTTAGTGAGCTTTGGATGTATGCTTCAGTTCACTGTTGTGTTTCAGGATGACACCCCTTCCCATCCTCAGCCTTATTGCAGATGCTTGACAACTATGGGCCACACATGAGTGTTATTTTGCAGTGTTCCAAATTCTGAACGCCATATCTTGCGGCCTAGTTCCTGCTAATGAACAGCAAACCTAAAGGTGTACACTGGCACCAGCAAGGTAAAAATGTGAATGGTGGCCCTGAGGTGGAGTGAGGTGTTGCTTGTGCACCACATATATCTTTATGAATATTGTCTGTAGGTTTCAGCCTTGGTCTCATGACACCATTACACATTGTAACACATGCATTTGGGAGACTTGATGTTAAGCATATGCTACCTGTAGAGAGCCCTGGATGAAGTTTCCTGTGAAACAACTCTGATTACCCTAACTCATAGGCCACAGTTATACAGATTCCAGGCAATTGTCGACACAGGTACTGCACAGGCAGTACTTGCTAGACAGTCCTGCAAGTCCTTCAGTGTTGCTGCATGTTTCAGGGCAGCCTCCATGACCAGTTTGCAACATGTGTTGTCATCTGTTTTGGATGGGCATCTGTTTATTTTCTACATTAATGTTGCCCCATACTTCATATACACATACATGACTGTCTGCACTATTTGCCATGGTATATGCAATGGTGAGGTAAGACTACTTTTCCCACTCTTGAATGCTACGTTTTGGATATGGGATCCATTTCATGGTTTGTAAGATGTGTGCAAGCCACGGCTGCCTCTGTTACAGGTGAGTGGGCAAATGTCATGGACATACTTTTTGGACAGCAGACCATTACTTGGTGTGACATTGTGGCCCTGTACTTGATGAAAGGTGTGTACTCAAGAAGATTGAATGCTGTCAGTACCTCACAAGCTGCTTCCACAATATGTTATTTGGAGTTTGTGCACACATATGTTTCCAGTGTTTGTTAAGGTATGTATTACCCATATTTGTTCTCATAACATAGGATTCCATATTACACATTCATTGTTCATGTTAGGATCACATTACAGGTTGTAAAAGGTGTGAAATGTGGTATTGTGATTTGCCATTGTTTAGATCAGGAACAGTTGCCATTGTAATAGTGGTGTATACACTGTTGTAGCCACTGTATAAGGGTAATGTTTCAGACATGTCCCTACTGTAGGCTATTTGTCCCACCATTATGTTCATCTCTGTCCACACATCTTCCACTGACAGGTTGTTAGGTATACTGCAGGACTCTTACATACCCTTCAGATATGCCACCATGGTGACCACTGTGATGCAGTGCAGTTAACAGCAACAATAAGTGAACATGTACAGCATGCATTATGGGTAGGTGTGTTAAATGTGTGCATGGTAAATAGCATGGCCATAACATCGCCGGTGTATTGGCAAACCTGAACAAAACAACTCCATACTCACTAGCTACAGGCTGCTGCCCCAGCCAGTTGTATACCAGAGGGACCTAAATAGTTGTGTGAGAGACATAATGTCAGTAGCCACACCTGTGGCATTGGTACAGGATGGGAGCAGCATTTCAGCACATCAACACTATAAACCCACATTACTAGAGATTATGCACATCTGTTTATTACTACACTGCAGGAACAGACTATCTTATCTGACATATGTATATAGATACTTTACAAATGAAAACGGATAAGCAACAGTGGTCGACTAATGTAGCCTGATGCCTTACCTGCACACTCCTTGTCCATTGTGTGGGTGGCACCCACCTCCACAATGCTGTCTTCAGCTTGCTGGCTTGGCTGGCAGGCAGGTGCCCCAATGCTGGTGAGGAGCTCCTCAGCATGTGTCAGTGGGGGCTGGATGGCATGACCCCCACCTGTGGCTAGCTGGTCGCTCCTAACTGCAGCAGCACGCTGACAGGTGTAGCAGATCAGATCCGTGCAGCAATGCCGCATCTGCTCATAATTGCAGTTCTGCAAGCTGACATCATTTACCCTGTGGACAAGCTCATTCCACAGGTTGGTCCTCTTCTGCAGATCCTGGGCCCTGCAGCTGAAGAGGATGGCATGATGGACTATGAGAAATTGGATTATAGCATCATTTTCCAGGGGTGTGTATGCAGGCAGGCATTCCTGGGACATTGTACCTGGAAGACATAAACAGGAAAAAAAGTCAGGGGACCTCATACAGTTGTCCACGTGCACATCAACAGTGGGTATTACTTGCAAATAATCCGGACTATACCATAACACTGTAAGCTATCATGGCTTGTACATCTTGCATTACACTCCTGGCCCTGACCTGTCCAGTTCCCCCAATGCTGGACACTTAATGGCATAATCCACTACACACCATTCATATCTGTATAGAGGAATAACAGTAGCAATCTTCCATGTGGATGGTGTGTGGATGGCGGCATGAGTGTGTTTGACTGTAGTGTGTGATGGGACTGTGAGCACATGCCTGTGTTAATGTAGGAGGCGAACTGTGATGTTCTCATGCCCCATGGAGACTTGCTGTCATTGCCATCAGTTGGCATTATGTCCATGCTCACCATTGATGTGGGCAGGAGTGTGGGTGATGTGCATATCCCCCTGTACTACTGTTGTGGACAGGGTGCCACTGTTCCCACCTATCCTGTCTGATGCGGGTTGCCTGTATCCATGGCATGTGTGTATGAGGTGTGCTTTACCCCCAGTACAGGCTGACTTGTGTTACTGGCTCTGAAACTGTGTACATATGTGTAGAATTGGTTGAAAGTGGCCTTGGTGGTTTGCACATGTCTGATTTCTAGTCATAGTCAGCATTACAGGAGGTCACCTGTGAACCTACATGCTTGCTCAGATAGAGGTACACTTGCTTCCAAGTTGTGGTCTGCACCTATGTGTCCCTGTACAGCCACTACAGCAACCTATTATGTGCTTTGTGTCTTGGTGGTGTCCACCAAGGGGGATTACTCTATTGTTGGTGGAGGATGGTTATACAGGTAAGATACTGCTGATTCCATATAGCTACAGTGGATATTAAGTGTTCACACCCCTGTTACAATGCATGGCACTTGTGCAATTGGAACATGACCCCACAAAAGCACATGTCAACACAATCTCCACCTGTGATGTGTCCTATAGACTGCTCAGTTCAATAGGGAACATAACCTGTCCTGTGGAAACATATAGGTTCATAGGTATGTACTAGGCTAATGGCCCTGGAGCCTTTACAAGCCTAACCTATGTTATTACCCTGGCATTGTGCCACCTGACCTTAGTTCCCAGTGCTTCTGTCGAGTAAAGCCACTGGAGTGATCCCTGTGGTGAATTTTCTATTTCCCATCCACTCATCAAGATTTCTCTTGAAGAGGGCCAGTGAGGTGCTCTGCTTGACATGTATGGGAAATTTATTACATAGCATGGGCAGTCTCTGGGTTATGAACCTTTCCCTCCAGCATATGGGAAGTAATACACAGTACAGTAAGCCAGTTGAATGTGTGTGCGCACCTTTACACTGGTATGTTATGTAAACACATGCTGAGATGATTACAGCATCCATTTCTCTTGGTTTGTACTCTAACATCATATCACATCTTTAGTTGGCAATGGTTGCTCACCTTCCCTGAAACTGCTTTGTTTCCTTTTAAATAGAATTTTACAGGTTGTCACATTTGAGGTGAGAAACATTTTGACATGATTTCCTGTGGTCTCATTGGCATACAGCGCACAGACCTGGCATTCCAACAGGGGTGTGTACACTTTAATATCCAGTGTATATGGGTGTTGATATAGCTGTTAGTGGTAGGCATGGACAGTGGGTCATAACACAGTTGTACACTTCTCTGATTACTACATGATATGCATGCCTACTGTAGTACCCATATCAGTGTCATGGCAATGCAGCAATCAGTAGCAGTACACATTTTATTTTGTAGTATGCAGTGACAGTGATATTACACACATGTGCAACATGCACATCCTATTTTCTGGACTGCTTGTGACACATGTTAATACTTTTGTGCCTTTCAGCTGAACATACGCATACATACACATTCTCAGGGGATACCTGATACACATTTGTGTTATATGTCATTATGGCACACTGTATTTACAGTCTTGCAGTTCAGTCATATGTCTCAACCTGTTATACCAGGACTTCTGGTCATTGGTCCACCTCACTGGGTGACAAAACAGGGAAGTCAATTTTGATAATGTATCAATATAGCTGCCATAACACAGGTATATGTGTAAGTGACTACAGATATCTGTTACAACTGTGAAAATTGTCCAGAAGAACACTGTACAGTTGAATGTTATTAATTGAATATATCACATCCAGTTTAACACACACATCTACAACAGTGCTTTACTATGCTCATGCCCTATATAGGTATCCTAGATTTACAATACAAACATGTAGAATACTCATATTCACAGGTAACATATGGATATGGGCAACATCCCATTAACTGGCCTAGCAGTGGCACAGACACGACTGTTTGACAGACACTCTAGTGGCTGCCATATGTGAGCTGTCCTTTCCCAGGGTGTTAGGCCCCCTCAGCTGTGAACAAACCTATCCACCTCTTAAAGCATCACATGTAGACAAAGCCTAACATTGGGGGGGGTATATAGGTACAGATCTTAGCTATGCCTATTACAAACCTATGAAGTTTGTGCATGATACATTTCACATTACCATGACTGTTCTGAATGTGGTGGGGTCTGAAACACATGTGTCTGGCATGACTTCATTACTTCCAGCTTCAGCTATTTGTCAGAGTAATATAGATGTCTGGAGGAACAGAACAAACACTATGATAGCTAAATCTTGACATTCTATGCAGATTTGCACAGTTGACAAGTATGGCCCACTGCAGATAGAGCCAGATGCTATGTCCATAGCATTTGTTCAGCAGGACATCATTACAGCAAGTACTGATGGCACATATACATCTTTCATAATCATCTATCCCATTTTTACAGACCAATTACTACATTCAATTACATGCTTACATGTTGCACATACCTGTTTTTTCTTCAGGTTCCTTCTGTGTACAGGATGTCTTCCTGTTACGTAATTTGAGGTTTTGTTTATTTATTGTGTGTGTGTGTGTGTGTGTGTGTGTGTGTGTGTGTGTGTGTGTGTGTGTGTGTGTGTGTGTGTGTGTGTGTGTGTGTGTGTGTGTGTGTGTGTGTGTGTGTGTGTGTGTGTGTGTGTGTGTGTATCTCTCCACTACTGGGATCGAGCTTGTTTGAGTAGGGTGAAGCATGGCTTTTGTAGGTGATGCTCATGTTCAGGTGATGGCCTCTGCACCAATTGCTGTGTTCACTTGCTAAATGCATGCAGGCAGCTGTGTAGGTCTTTCAATAGCCAATGTCATAGCAACCCACTACTATAAATAACTACATCATGTGGGCGTTGACCCTTTACCTTTCCTGTATGGAAGACATTCTTCATGTGTGTGGGCAGCAGTGTTACAGAGAGCAGGTAGCTATACCTCTTACAACAGGACTTGTGGACACAGGCCAACTACATGTTTGTATAAAGTTCCAGACCTAGGAACAGTGTGTAAGTATTGCTGTTATATGCATTGGATACTGCTAGTTTTACAGGGTTTTGTGTACATGCTAGTTTTGCATGGAATGCAGTCTGTCTGCATAGCTCTCAACTGTGGGCCTGTCCATATAATGGCCAGAGATTGGCTGTTATGTTTTGTCTGTTCCCCACACAGGTCTTGTCCCTGTATATCAGTGGAATTCTCTCCGTTGATTGCTATCAGTACATGGCAACATCCATTTTTGTTTCTGACTTCATATTCCTGAGTGAGGGTATGTTGCAACCAAATCCTGTAACAGCAGCCACTTTCACAGTGTATAACAGCAATATTTCAAATATGGCCCTGTGTTTCAGCCTCTGTCCTCTACCTATATACCAGGCTTTGTCC
>NC_056732.1:63986145-64018645 GCF_019279795.1 Protopterus annectens
AAGCAGGTTTGCACGGGTTTGCACTGTGGTAAGCAATGCTAACTTCCGGTTAAATATGCTACCAGTCAGCCTGAAAGTGCTAAATCTGTGTAGGCATTGCTTAGTGCTGTGCAAACAGGCTTAATCCCATTTACTACTGCTTAAAAGTGCTTACTCCCGCTTACCCTTGCACTAATTTCTTTAAAGAAAAGACAAAAGGGGTGATAGGAAAGTGGTGAAAAGGGGACACAAAGAGGGAAAGACAAAAGGGAAAGTAGCTAGGGATGTGCAGGACAGGTGTAGGGAAGGTCCATAGTTGTCGATTTCTTCTATGGCAACAGCTGTGCATATGTACTGAATTTGGAGGTATATTTGGACACTCAAACCCCTGAGAGAGGGGTGAGGACAACAATAATGTGTTGTGAAGCCAGTTAGACCAGATTACATGCATCCAGTGGACATGTGTTTGAAATGGACAGCTATGTATGGGGCGAAATTTTTGGGGGGAACAGATTCCCCTTTTTTTAAGGTGAGAGTGGGATGTTGGGGAAAGATAGTAGGTATATTTGGGGAGGTAGGTTGGGTATGAAGACAGACAAGACAGCATACAGGGGTGGTATATGACACATGTGGGGGTAAACACCTTGGACAGGGAGGGGTGTTTGGAAATTGGAAGCCCATTAGCCCCCAAATGAAAACAGTGGGACTGAGATCCCCACCCATGGGCAGTCACCA
Source organism: Protopterus annectens (assembly GCF_019279795.1). NCBI lineage: Eukaryota > Metazoa > Chordata > Ceratodontiformes > Protopteridae > Protopterus > Protopterus annectens. The sequence continues at coordinate 63,986,860 of NC_056732.1, forward strand.
CTACACCTTCACAGCCCCGAAGGCAGCTGTGCTGGAGGCTAAACAGGAGGGGCAGGCTGACCCTCTACTTGTGCCACATGGCCCTCAAGCTGGCATAGCAGATCTCCAAACTCCCTTTGGAGCTTGCTATGTGCCAATCCCCAGACCTGACTTCGGGTGACAGGATCCTGTCCATGCCTGTTCCCGGGGGGGAGACAAGTCCCATCCCCTGAGGCGGTTCCACACAAAGTTTGTGCAGGACCAGCAGACGAGGAGGTCCCAGGGTGGGTCCCAGACATGCTGGGGCCTGGTGCCATGGCCAGATGAGGTGGGAGAGGTGGGTTCACTGAGACCGTCCTTCCCAAACATGCTATGGTGTTGCAGTTTTAGAACATATGTGGGTTAGTAATAGTCAGCACAATCCAGGATTAGTTACAACAGCATGCATAGATATTCCCGTTAACCCAAAACACCACATTTTGAACAGCTGCATAGCAAACAGAACACATGCATATATGGAACCACAGTGGTGACTACAACAGCATGCAGTTTACATTAATAGCAACAGGCCACCAATGATAGTATTTCAACATGGAACATTACTAGAAACACATTTCAATATTTGTTGAACAATAGGACATATGTCCCAACAGTAGGTTTGGTATAAATATACCCATTGACTTGTGTGTTTAAATTATTGTTGCAGATATGGTGGAGGGAGAGAGAGATGTCAATTAACAACTTATATATCCTTGCAGTACTCACAACTTTAATTATCATTGCTCTAATCATTACTCTACAGGTATTATTACAATACCCTATGGCCTTGGTTTGGGCAGCAGTATGTTTGTACACAGTGTATACTTCAACTGTCTTATAGCTAAATTCTACTTCTCTTACCTGATAGACCTGTGGAGGGAATGTTTATTACCACTACCTGACTGTTTCTACACATATTCCCAGTTTCCTAGTTGTAAGTATATACATACCTCTCAATCTGTTAATGCACAACATCTGGACAAAGCTTGACAACATGAGGGTACAAATAGGGACATATTTTGAATATTGCTCTTATAAACTTTTAGACAGTTGCTAGAGTAACAGGATTTGTTTTAATATACATTTTCTGAAGGATTTGAATTCTAACACTTATGTCATTATTTGGTGACCACAATCCTGAGATCATCCCACTAATTTGCTAGGAAAGAAGAGTTATAGGCCAAAAATATGAGCCAAATATCTGGACATTCTGGGAAAATCTGTACAGTTGAGAGGTATGATTATGCATACAGCTTACTACCACTCCCAGGATTCGAACCATGGATGTGTTTGCAAAAAATACAACAATTTCTGTTTCATCAGAGTGAGCTATTTAGACACCGGTGTGTGTTCCTTCAGTGTTTTCTGTTTAAGTCTCTCTTGGTTGTACAATCTGACCTTGTAATTACAACAGTCTTATGCAGACATTCCTAGACATATTTTATGTAGCACAGTGTGAGAAACAGTGGTTGACACAACAGTACTATCCTGATATCAGATGTTGGTGAATGCTACATCTCAGGCCATACAATACCAGAGTAAACACTACCAGTCCAGGATTTAAAACTTTATTGCCAGGCAGTTACAGTTTTCTTATCTGAAAGACCTGTGGGAGGAATGTTTGTTAACACTACCTGACTGTTTCTACACATATTCCCAGATTCCTAGTTAATATTATGCACATACCTCTCAATCTCTTAATGCACACACTCTGGACAAAGCTTGACAGCATGGGGGTAGAAATAAGGATATATTTTGAATATTGCTCTTATAAAGTTGGAGAGTTGCTAGAGTGACATGATTTGTTTTAATATACATTTTCTGAAGGATTTAAGGTCTGAAAATCAAATGCATGTCATTATTTAGTGACTACAGTTTTGAGGTCATCCCAGTGATTTGCCAGGGAGACAGAGGAACAGGCCAAAAATATGAGCCAATTATCTGGACATTCTGCGAAAATCTGTACAGTTGAGAGGTATGAGTATGCATACAGCTTACTACCACTCCCAGGATTCGAACCATGGCTGTGTGTGCTAAAAAATACAACAATTTTAGTTTCATCAGAATGAACTATTTAGAAACTGATACTCCTTGAAGGCTTGTAAGAGCCAAGACATTAGTGTTTGTTTTATAAATCCTTGGTGTTGGAAAACTAGCTGGTGGTTTTATTCGTATTTTGCTTCTTTTATTGTGTGGTGCAGCTATTTAGAAACTGCTGTCTGTTCCTTCAGTGTTTTCTGTCTAAGTCTCTCTTGGTTGTACAACCAGACCTTGTACTTACAACAGTCTTATACAGACATTCCTAGACATATTTTTTATGTAGCAAATTGTAGGTAACAGTGGTTAGCACAACATTACTATTCAGATACTGCAACACTAAATACCATACAATACCAGAGTAAACACAACCATTCCAGGATTTAGACGTTTATTGCCAGGCAGTTACGGTTTTATTGAAATATCACCTATATGGGACTATTGCTGTCATATTGTCTGGTTTATTCAGTACAACCCATACACAGTTTTTATACTGCCAGGTGACTTTGTACTACTTTATATTTATTTTGTATAACTACTACAAGCAGGATTGTTACTCATCAGCCTCATGACGCAGCCTTTGCAGCCTACTGGCATGGGCTTCTTGATTCACAGCCCACTCAGCTGCAGCTGTAAAGGGAATAGAGAAATATTTAGCCATACCTATCCATCACATACACAGTCTGGACTTTGGTAAACAGTTATTGATATGAATACTTACACACTGCTGGGACATCACCCCTCTGCCTTGCTTCTTGGACCCACTCATCTAAGAGCTCCCTCTTCCTCCGCTTCAAGTTGGCATAGTGGTGCCAGACCTGCTCACCAGTCTGAGGGATACCAGTGGCACTGGTAAGATCATGAGTGAGACAGTCCCAGGCTTCCGCTTTATATTGGGAGCCCTGGTACTGCCTCTGCAGCAGTCTCTCATCATGGTTATTTACCAGGAGTCCTACCATGATCTTGGACTCCTGTATGCCCCAGTGCTGCACCCGGAAGTGCATGCCCTCACCAACACCTGCCATACTGCCTACAGTGGGAAGCTGCAACCAGTTATGAGCTGTATTCCCACCTGCAGGGTTTAAATACCGTCGATTTCCCACCCTTTGCCATAATTGGATGGTTGTGAGTATGCTGAGCTAAGCTAAGCTATGGGCAAACCTGCTTAACTAAGGTTGGCACTGCTTAAAGGGACAGGTTCAGCACTGCTTACCAATGGGCAAATCCACTTATCTGGGGTACTCATTGCTTAGCATATTTACACAATGCTTACACCTGGTAAGCAGAGCTGTGCAATGCTTAGCATTGCTTATTTTTTTATTTTATAGACTTTCTTCTGTATGGGATTGATTCATCATTCATTACATATTATAAATTTGTTTACTGTCCCTGACATCCCCCTATGTGCTTTCATTACATTTAATCATGTGTGACTATACTGTATGGGGCACTTGTGTTTATATGGGGGTTTCACAACTGTATTAAACTGACACCTGACATCTGGACCTACTACAGTACTCAGGTTAACAAATATATGTTATTTAGTTGCTAATTATAAAAAAATGTTTATGTACTGCTTTTACATGTAAAATGCAAATTGGTAACAATGGAAATTGAACCAGGAATGGCTGCTTGCAAAGCATATGCTCTAACCACTACACTGTTGCAGTACTACTTATACTGGATATCTCTTGTTATTTAAATTCTTGTGCTGTTTAAGCTGGACTAAGCATAGCTAAGCAATGGGCACACCCACCAGCTATGCTTAAACTTTATTGCATGTTTAAAAAAAATTATTTGTTGTGTTTTTTTTATTTGTACCCTTCAGAATATCCCTGCTAATGCTGAACCTGTTATTCTATCAACTTTCTCTTTTGTGGGGCGATTGTCCCTTTTGGCTTTGTCCACATTCCTTACTCTGACGGGTTGGGAGGTGTGCACTATGTGCTTATGCTAAATGTGTTATTCTATCAACTTTTGCCTTGCTAGGGACGATTGTCCCTTATGTTTTTGACCAGATTTCTTATTGTGATGGGTTGGGGGTGTTACGTGCATTCTTGCTCATTTTAGATTGCCGAAAGGCAATTCTGGAGTGCAGGGGGCATGTGTATTGTGAGAGCTCAGCTCTCAGACACACCCCCTGCACTCGTACATGGAACCATGTCTGTTTTAGAGCACGGCAGAGCGCCTTCATACATATGCATGGCACACTGCCGTGCTGAACAGGAATTGTCCCTGACATGCAGGAATAACGTATTCCTGCTCGGCTGTTTGCTGAATCCGGGGGCTGGTGTTTTCTGCAAACCACTGACTAAAGTCACTAAATAATGACAGACATTTGAGTTTCAGAATTACATATCCTTCAGAGAGTGTATGCTAACGAATGTCATATGTTTCCAGCATTTCTCCTAAGTTTATAGGAGCAATATTTAAAAAAATAAGTCTATGCTGGTCCTCCCCACCCCATTATTTTATACTTAATCAAGATTTCTTGTGCTAAGAGGTTGAGAGGTATGTGACACACTGTCCAGATTCTTGCCTCATATTTTTGGCCTTACCCATTTTCTAGTGTGTTTAGTAATGTGTTTAATTAATACATCTGTATTCCTGGAAGTAGTGTTAGACATTTGTTGCAAGATTTGTACAGTTTGTTTCAAGCGACTTGTTTCAGAACATTTGTTTTACTTTCTTGGGGAAAGTGTTCAGAAAGCATATATATTGGGTGTATTTGCATTCTGTTTAAATGATTTGAAATGTAGAAAATCTGCTGTCATTGTTTGCAATGCTTGTTGAGTTATGTACATTTAATGGAGGAATATCTGTGGCATTTATTACTTTCATTTTGAACACTGTGGATTATTTTCTTTTTCTGGAAGTAATGTTCAGTCTTGTTTTCTGTGGTGGAAATGCATTCCTTTCTTAGATTGAGATTTTCCACTTGTAAACTTGCATTATTTCAGTCATTCTGCCTCTAAAATATTAGCTACTATTGCTTTTTTCCAATAAATTTATTGAGTATTGGGAGTGTACCAAATTGTATGAATCGAGGAGTCCTCATTGTGCAGCGTTTTGTTTGGGCATTTCAGGTCATAGCTATGTAGTGTGGGCACATAGGAACAATAACTGCCATTTGTTTACTTTTTTAATATGTGTATTATGAACATATGCATATATACGTATTAGGGGTATGTGTACTATGGATATACAGTGGATAGGAAAAGTGTACACACCCCTGTTAAAATGGCAGGTTTTTGTGATATAAAAAATGAAACCATGATAAATCATTTCAAAACTTTTCCCACCTTTAATGTGACCTATAACCTGTACAATTCAATTGAAAAACTAACAAATCTGTTAGGGGAAAAAATATAAAAAATAAAAAATGTACAATAAGCTGGTTGCATAAGTGTGCACACCCTTAAACCAATACTTTGTTGAAGCACCTTTTGATTTAATTACAGCATTCAGTCTTCTTGGTTAGGAGTCTATCAGCATGGCACATATTGACTTGGCAATATTTTCCCACTCTTTTTTGCAAAAGTGCTCCAAATCTGTCAGATTGCGAGGGCATCTCTTGTGCACAGTCCTCTTCAATTTTCTATTAGATTTAGGTCTGGGCTCTGGCTGGGCCATTCCAAAACTTTAATTTTCTTCTGGTGAAACCATTCTTTTGTTGATTTGGATGTATGCTTGGGATCATTGTCTTGTTGAAAGGTGAAACTCCTCTTCATCTTCAGCTTTCTAGCAGATGCCTGAAGGTTTTGGGACAATAGTGACTGGCATTTGGAACTGTTCATAATTCCCTCCACCTTGACTAAAGCCCCAATCCCAGCTGAAGAAAAGCAACCTCTAAGCGTGATACTGCCACCACCATGTTTCACTGTGGGGATGGTGTTCTTTTGGTGATGCTAAGTATTGTTTTTGCGCCAAACGTATCTTTTGAAATTGTGGCCAAAAAGTTCAACTTTGGTCCATGGTTGGGAGGGTGGCCTAATGGTTAAGGTGTTTGCCTTACAAACACAAGGTGCAGGGTTTGAGTCTCACACGGGATAATTGGCTAGGCTTAAAATGGCTCACAAGGGCAGTTAGCTCTATGAACCTATGAATCTATTACAGCAGCTTCTTCCCATGCTGGGCAAGGAGTCTTGGCTGGTAACATTGAACACATTTTCCCACATGCTTTTGGAAGACTTGATGTATTGTTTTGCAAATGTTAGCTGGGCCTGGATGTTTTTCTGTGTAAGAAAAGGCTTCCATTTTGCAATCCTACCCCCATAGTCCAGACATATGGAGAATACAGAAGATTGTTGTTACATGTAGTACACAACCAGTACTTGCCAGAAATTTCTGCAGCTCCTTCAGTGTTGGTCTCTTGGCAGCCTCCCTGACCAGTTTTCATCTTGTCTTTTCATCAGTTTTTGGAGAGATGTCCAGTTCTTTGCAACGTCACTGTTGTCCCATATTTTCTCCACTTTTTGATGACCGTCTTCACTGTGTTCCATGGTATATCCAATGCTGTGGAAATTTTTTGTACAATTCTCCTGACTGATTCCTTTCAACAATGAGATCCCTTTGATGCTTTGTAAGCTCTCTGAACCATGGCTTTTGCTGTAGCAGGCAACTGAGTAAATGTCAGAAAAATCCTACTAGGACAGCTGAACTTTAGGGTTAATCAGAGTCTCTTTAATTGATGGCAGGTGTGTACCCAAGAAGACTGAATGCTGTAATTAAATCAAAAGGTGCTTCAATAAAGTATTAGTTTAAGGGTGTGCAACACTTATGCAACCAGCTTATTGTATGTTTTTTGTTTTTTATATTTTTTCCCTAAACAATTTGTTTGTTTTTCAATTGAATTGTACAGGTTATGGGTCACATTAAATGTGGGAAAAGTTTTGAAATGATTTATTGTGGTCTCATTTTTTTCTATCACAAAAACCTGGCATTTTAACGTGGGTGTGTATACTTTTTATATCCACTGTATGTGTATACATTGGTTTTAGTGCTATTATACATCCAGGTAGTGCCCACTTAAGTATTTTTGGAAGTGATCAAAGTCATTCATTATGTTAGTGCACAAGAATAAGTATTTGAACTAGTATATCCTTCAGAAAATGTATGTTGCTACAAAACCTGTTCTAGCAAGCTAAGTGTAAGACATTACTTAAATGTGACCCCCTCTATGATTTTGGGATTTTGCCTCCGAAAAATGTTTACCTTTGTCCCCAGGTGTCTGAATGTAAGGTATGAGGATATAGTGCATACTAAATGCAGTGAATTCCACAGAATGGTCAGATTTTCTCATCACGTTGGTATGCCCTAATCAATCTTGTTCATACTTGTCGCCAATTGTCATACTTTGTATCTTTTTGAAAATATTTCTGCAAAGTAAACCTTGTGAGGTTCATGTTGGTTAAGTAATGACTGATCCACAACTGTGGGGTTTAATATATCCATGATTTGCAATAATGAGCTTTTTGTTGGATGTGATATGAATCATTTGCAATAATGATCTTTCTCTTGTATGCATTATGACTCATTTGCAATAATGCTGATCCAGATTTTATACCTTTATATCCTGGCATGTATAAATTTGGCTTACCAAGTTACACACATTTACAGAGGTTTCTGGCTTGATTTATCATCCTTTATCTGAACCATTACAATTATTTTCTTCAGAAGCAAAGTAATGACTGAATCACACAACAAGATGGTACCAGCCACAATGGAAGGGGGTGAAATGCAAGCTTTCTTATGCTGTTATAGTGCATAAGGGTAAGACTCTGAAGGGTAAGACTTTCTGATTGTTTGACATCATACAATTCATTTTACTGTTAGTATACTTCAGGGTACACTTGTTACTTTGACGCTTTACTATATCACCATCTTTTATCCTAAGATGTTGCCTCTGAGAAGAAGAAGCAAATGACTACATTACAAAGCAGCTGAAAGGTCCACTTTGACTTGATAATGGAAAACAGGCATGGTCATGGATATGCTGTTTGCAAGATGTGTGCTACCAGTTAATGTTGGACATGGAGAGAGGAATGATCTACAGCAACACATGGATAATAAAAAGCACAAGATGAGCACCAAACATTCAAATGGGAGGAAGTTGACATAAATGTTTGCCACTCAGCAAACCAACTTTAAAGTATTGGAGGATGAAGTAGCCTTTATGAGTTTTCTTGCTGAACACAACTTGCCCTTTACAACTGGGGACCATTTCTTGAATTACATGAAAAGGTACTGCATGGATCCAGAGGTGGTGCAAAAATGATCTGCAGAACAACAAAGGTTGCTTGCATTGTAAGGGATATAATGGGGCCAAAGTAGCAGCAGTACATTGCACAAATGTGATAGAAAGTGCCATACTGTTTGTACTTTGCCCAGAGTACAGATGTGGGAGATGACAAACTGCTTGTAATTTGACATTTTTTTACTATGCCAGTGGTAAAAATGCATTGAGATTCCTCGACATGTCAGCTTGTGTCAGAGGAACTGGCCAAGCCACTTATGACTGTGTAATGGAGAGACTGAATAAGTTTAACATTCCTGTGAGCAATATGGTGGCTTATTCTTCAGACAATGCTGCATCTATGATTGGTAAATGGAATTCTGTGCTATTCAGACTAAAAGACATTAACCCCCCCATATTATCAACATGGGCTGCTTATGCCACATTGCAGATTTGTGCATTAAATCTGGTGTAAAGACAATGGCTGTACCTGTAGATGAATTGATATCCAACATTTATTGGCACGTTTTCATCAGTGCACAGCATCAGCATAAGCTTAAAGAGCTTGCACTGTTCATGGATATTGAACCTCTTAAAATTATCAGGTATGCTCCCAATCAATGGCTAGGTTTGTCAAAAGTCATTAAAAGAATGTTTGCTTTGCTCACCTTGCATATTGACATCCATAAAGTACTACAGGTATATACTAGTATTGTACTCAAACTACCAATTGCTATGCAGTTTCTGAGCAGTGTAAGTACTATTGATTCAATTCTTGAAGTACAAGACAACATTCTGTAAGACGGTGAAATCTGTATTGGTCCTGATGCCAAAAAATATTTGGATGACAAATATGGATGATATCAGGGGTGCAATAGTACAGCAGAATCTTTTCATGAGAATCAAGCAATTTTACTTTGCAGTCTTACTCAAAATGAAAAAAAAAAACATTTCCCTGCAAGAAATCCTATGCTGCAGAAAATGTCCAGCTTATTAGATCCAGCTATGAAACTACAGCCTTCTTCTACTACTATTTCAGATATTGCTACTCATCTCGGTTTCTGCAGTTCATGAGTGGAGTGCTGCAAACAAATTGATGAATTTTCTGTCAGATGACTGAGTGGTCATATGGATCAGACATATCTAATTTCCTAAAATATTGGTCCATGGTGCTTAGTAGGCCTGCAGCACATACCTCCCAACATTTCAAAACTAATGCAAACTGTGCTCTGTTTGCCACACTTAAATGGTGAAGCAGAACTGAAATTTAGCATGGTTCACAATGTAAAAACTGAGCTGAGTCACTTGGCCCAAAAATATTAAACTCTTTATTAGCAATAAAGATGAATGAGGACAATGATTGCTACTATGTGAAACATCCGAAGGACATGCTGGAAGCAATAAGAAAGGCAACAGCTACTTATAACAAAGATCATTCCATGCCATCAGTTGCAGAAACTGACTCTGCCTGCCAAGGTGCTGAGGCTGAATGACTTTGATATATGACTGGGTCCTCTCCTGTTTGGTATCTACTTCCTTAAGTCCAGGCCAACACGAAGGGATTCTGGCTGACAAAGTTTGCAGAAGATTGCAAGTTGGGAGCTATTATTAACTACCCAAGTGATGTTGACATCCTACAGAAAAGCCTCACTGAGACCAACGACTGGTGTCAGAACCATGGCCTTAAGCTCAGTGCCAAAAAATGTGTCATCATCCCCTTTGGGAAAAAACCTGGTTCCCATGAATTACCACATTGATGGTAGTCCACTGAACACAGAAGGGGTTATAAGAGATCTGGGAACACAGGTTGACAGCAACCTCTCTTTTGATCACCACATTGCCACTGTGGTCAGAAAATCCTTCTATGTGGCACATCTCATTAATAAGGGTTTTACATACAGGAAGAAAGGGGTCATTGTCTCCCTCTACTCTTCCCTCATTAGGCCAATCATCGAGTACAATGCCTCATTTGGCATGTACCTCACTAGACACCTGCAACAACTGGAGAGGCCACAAAAGTACCTCAAAAAGAGGATTCTAGGCCTTAAACACTTGTCATATGGACAGGCTCATAAAGCTCCAACTGTTCTCTGTCTCATCTCGCCTAGTTAGAGAGGATCTCTGCTTGACTTACAAAACCATGTCTGACCCAGCTCTGTTAGAAATGCTACATCTAAAGAAATCCCAATCTCTCCGCACCACACGCTCCAGAGACCTCAACCTCATTACCACAATCAACAGAACAAGCTGGAGGGACAGGTTCATAACCCAGAGACTGCCCATACTATGGAACAGACTTCCCATACATGACAAACAGAGCACCTCACTGGCCGTCTTCAAGAGAAATCTTGATGAGTAGATGGGAAATAGAAAATTCACCCGGGGATCAGAAAATTCACCCCGGGGATCACTCCAGTGGCTCTACTCGGCAGAGGCACTGGGAACTAAGGTCGGGTGGCATGATGCCAGGGTAATCCTATGGGCTAGGCTTGTAAAGGCTCCAGGGCCATTAGCCTAGTACACATCTATGAACCTATGACTGTGGGGAAATTACATGTGTAGAACTGTAACAAATAGTCTGTGTAACAGTAGTCTGATTGTAAATTATCTTAATTGTTTTTAAGTATGTATTTGTGTTTTGCAAATGTTTAAGCACCTATCTTTATTAAACTGGAATTCATGGTTGTGAGAGATGAGCATGTATTACTTTAAGTTTATACAGTTGTAAGAAAATATGAAGAACCCTATATTTTCAGCATGTCTGTGTATGTGAGAATTCTTTTTAATAAAAAAAAACGGATCTAAAATGATACACTATCTTTGTGTAATTGAATGTGTGGGCAAGTCCATTAATGGGCTTATTTAAATATGCATATCTTATGATCTGAAGTCAGTTTTCATTCATTCTTTAACACTGGGTTAGAATCTGATCATCAGATCTGACTGGGCCAATACTATAGCTTGTGGCCAACAGAAACTCTTGAGCTCCTCCCTACCCATAATGCACCAACCTCTAACATACCTCATATCTCATTTGCCACTTTTCGCATAAAGACGTGGTCAGCTTGCTCTCAAGCGTTTCTAGAGATAAGTGATATATTTTGTTACTTAAGATTTTTTCTCCCTAAATTCTTTATAGATATAGATAGATAGATATATATATAGATAGATAGATAGATAGATAGATAGATAGCTGTTTACCTGAGTATTCTTGCTACCATTGCTGGTATTCTCTTTCTTGCATCTGTAAAGAATTTTTACATTTCACTTATACACTTTTGTGTATTCTCTAATACCATTGTTGATATGTATTTTCCTTTTTTTTCCCTCCTTGTCCCAAAAATATAAAAAAAGAGTAAAAATATATATTCTTTATATATCTTTTTCCTCTTCTGTTAGTTGGATATTTTTTAGAAAATGTCTGAGAAAGGATTTAAGAAATGTAAAAAGTGCGGCCATAAGTTGCTTTATACAGATGCCCATGACCTTTGTGTTTATTGTTTGGGCCCCGACCATCTTAATAGTGATTGTGACATATGCAACAGCGTTATCCACGTGATTTAGTTGACAGGCAAAACAAATTCATTTTGAATGGGTTACTGCTGACCTTCTTTTCGGAAGCCATATCTGGAGCTCAACCCCTAAAACGTCTTCAAAGAATGCTCCTAAAAAGTCCTTGAAGAGGTCGGGTTCTTCTACTTCATCCAAAGAGCCTCATCAAAAAGATCAAGATCAGATCCGAAGCCTTCCAGATCCAAGATGTCTGCTACACCTCCCAAGATGCCATCAGATCAGAGTTCTTTAACTCCAAAGATTCTTCCTAGGGTCCTATAGTCTCCATCAACTGACCCTGTTTCTTCAAGATTTCCCATCTGCCTTCTTTGAGAGATGGTGGTCCAAGTCACCATCCATTGCCTCATCTAATTCTTCCAGGAGTCTCACAAAAGCTGATGTGGCTAGAATGATGAGGAAGTTCCTCTCAGTGAAAATCTAGATGGGTGTTCTCCTGGCTCCAACCCCTCCAGTAATGTCTCCTTCTCCAATCCGACACTTCGTTTTAGAGTCCTTTGATCCAAGTCTGCCAAGACCAGCTGGTTTGGATCTGAGAGTACGGATGTCTTTGGCTCAGAAGGTTTCTTTGAGTGCACTGGTTCCAACAAGTTTGGAGCCAAGTGGCTGTCAGACCTGTAGCATTCTAGTCGGATCCGATGTGTCGTAGTCGACTCCAAAGTTTTCAGAGCTTTCTCTGCCCCTCAGAGCCTCAGCCATGGACAGCTTGGCTCCAGCCTCTGCCTGAGGTGGGTTGCTTTCGGGGCAGATGGAGCCAGTGGGACAGAAACAAGGCTTCTCACTTCTATTGTCTTCCTTCTCCCCAGGATGATCTGCCTTCAAGGTAGTGGAGAGAGAGTGTTCGCTGCTTTGGCAGGACAGAGGGTCTCTCCTTCCTTGGATCTAACTTCCACATCCCATGTGTGTTTGTGCCAAGAGTCTCAACATTCAACTCCAAAGGGACAGCCAGTCCATACCCTCCAGACCACCCAGCAGGGCATTACTCTCTCTTCCAATACTTCCCTGGAGCATCCCAGAAGAGGAAGTGCATAGGGATGCACTTGGATTCCCCTCAGGACTCTATCACAGAAGACACAGATTTCGATGACGGGGAAGGGTCTAACAGATTCCACCCAAAGACATCTCATTCAGAGACATTCTAGAGAGCCTCAAGCAACAGGGTGGTTGGTCTTCCCAAAATCCTTCCCCGGAGGAATCAGTGTGTCTGGAGGCATTTCCATCTGGCCTGTCTACATCCTGGGTGACTCCACCCACTGATGAGCTCATTAATGTGATCTCTCAATGGGCATGGAAGGAACCTGATTTGGATGAACCCATCCCCAAGAGACCAGACTGAATTCTGGCACCACCCAAAAGGAGGGGAACACTGGGGTAAGGGATTTCCTGTAGATGCCATGGTCATGGCAGTGGCCATAAAGAAGGAACTTGCAGAACAAAGTTCCACTCTCCATCCCCCTAATACAGAATCCAGGGCATTGGACAGGTTCTGGAAGTGTGTCTATGGTTCAGCAACCTTTGCTATTAGGCCATTGAATTACCTGGCACATTTTACAAGGTTACAAAAGAGATTTGTTTAAGGAGTTGTCAAATACTATTCCTGGAACCTCTACTGCAGAATCTCAAGCTACGGTAGACTCCCAGTTGATAACCTTTTAATCCTTCTGAAACTTGTCCATGAGGTTCATCTCTCATGCAGCAGAGGGTACCTCAAAAGCAACGGGTTTGGGCATCTCAGTAAGTAGACATGCCTGGATGCACTTGTGTAACTTTGCAGAGCCCTTCAAGTCTTCTTTTGTCAATAATCCTTTTGACGGATCTTTGTTGTTTGGCCCAAAAGTGAAGGATACACTCTCCAGGTGCAAAAGGATGGAAAGAATCTCTCTGCTGTAAAAGTACATGTTTCAATCCCCCAAAGGACTTTTTTTGTAGGAACCAATGTGAGGGACAAAAGATGTGGTTCAAAAAAATCACAGGGTCCCTTCCAAGACCCATGTGGAGATGGTTCCCCCAGAGGCAGAGGGGGGAACACTAATGGAAAGACACCACTCATGTGGCAGAGGTGGTCCACAAAACCAGGAGTCTAGAGACATTTTCTCTGATAGGACCTACCAGAGCTCCTGAAAGGAGGCCTGATTGTCCCCCTCTGGAGGCAATCGGAGGTTGCTTATCACTGCACCAGAAAGCCTGCCTAGATGTCACAAAAGACACTTGGGTGCAGAGGAGTATTTCCAGAGGTTATGTAATTCCCTTTTCCTTTCATCTTCAGCTCTATGAAAAATTCCCAACATTCTACCCAGTCAGAGGAAAGAAACAGCAATTCAAATACATCAAAGAGGTCCCGCCAGGCTAGATAGAATCCAAACCTTACTCAAGATTCTTTTTAGTGTGAAAGAAAACAGGGGGCTGGAGACCAGTTTTGGATCTCAGCAACTTGAACAAGTCTTTTTAATACTCTAAGTATCAGATGGTCACAGTTCAATCCATACTGTCCTTTCTAGGCAAGGATGATTGGATGTGCTTGATAGACCTTCAAGACACATACTATCAGATAAAAATGAACAGGTGAGCAAGAAGGTTGTTATACTTCCAGCTGGAAGCCAGTCATTACCAGTTCAGGCCTCTGCCCATTGGTCTCACCACAACCCCCAGAGTGTTCGCCAAATGCATGGCAGTGTTGGCAGCTCACTTGAGACTGCAGGGACTCTAGGTGTTTCCATATTTAGCCTGGCTCATTACCTCCACGACCAGGTAACTACTCATAATAACAAGAAACCAAGTGCTCTAAACCTGCTTCATTCTGGGGATCATAATAAATTACAGCAAATTTCAGTTGCATCTATCACAAACACTAGAATTCATAGGAGCCCATTTCAATACAGTATCTGCAACAGCTTCACTTCCACTAAACAGAGTTCAGACTTTAAAATTCCAAGATGCAAGTATTATTCACAACACCAACATTTCAGCCCAACTAATTCTTCAAGCCTTGTGCGTCAATGTCAGCAGCCATAATTCTTGTTCCCCTAACAAGATATATGAGAATTCTTCAGTGGATGCTAACATACCAATGGTCAAGTCTTTATCAGAGGATGTCAGTGCAAATAAGGATCACACAGACAAGCAAAAAGCACTTTTGGTGGTGGATAAGGTCACACCAGGTTTTTCAAGGCCATCCATTCATTCTCCCTCAACCCAAAGCCATAGTGACCACAGATGCTTCCCATATTGGGTGGGGGGGACACTTCCTGGGGAAAGCAGTCCAAGGTGCTTGGTCTCCTGTAGAGGCCAATTTGCATATAAATGTCCTGGAGATGAGAGCAGTGCTTTTAGGGTTGCAGGCTTTTCAGGATACTCTACCTCTGAGAACAATTGTGATCCAAATAGACAATATGTCAGTACATCAACAAACAAGAAGGAACCAGGTCTTATCACTTGTGTCAAGCAGCCCTTAGAGTGTGGCAATGGGAGATCTCATTCAATCACTTTCTGATAGCAACACACATTTTGGGGAAGTCCAAAGTGATAGCAGACAAATTGAGCAGGTCCATTCTTCTATCTCATAAGTGGTCTCTCGACAAAAAAATGATGGAAGTAATTTTCTGTCAGTGGGGCCTGCCTTGCTGTGATCTTTTTGCATCTCCCCTAAACAACAAATGCAGCGGCTTCTTTGCCCTAATCCCCTCAGTGGGGGAATCACTAAGGGATGGTCTGCTCCATGACTGGCCTACCAGTCTTCTCTAAGCTTATCCACCAACTCCATTGATTCCAAAATACCTACAGAAAGCAGCAAAACTGAAGAGCAAAGTCAAAGTCATACTCATTGCACCTTACTGGCTTCAACAGGTTTGGTTCCCCTTCCTTTGGCCTCATCTAATTTACTCCCCTTGGATTCTGGATCCAGTTCCAACCTTCTGTCTCACCGACAGGCATGTTTCACCTGGATATCTCAAACCTAAACTTGACAATGTGGTTTCTCCACTTCCACTAAAAGCCAGACAATCTATGCTTTCATTCCCTGTCCATCATATACTTTTGTCTTCCCATAAAGCTTCCACTAGAAAAATCTACAAGAGTAAGTGGAAGAGGTTTGTTTGTTGAGCACATCAAAAAAACACCTATCCCTTTTCAGCCCCTACACAAAGTGTACTAGAATTTTTGGCAGAAATTTTTAATGAGGGAGCTAGCTCCTCTACCATTAAAGCTCATTTGGTAGCACTCTCTAACTTTCATGTAGGAGTTGACAGTTTTTATCTAACTTCTGCTAAGATACGCAAGGACTTTCTAAGAGGTACTATTTTACTTAGACCACCTTATAAAGATCTTACTCCTCCATGGGATTTGAACCTTATTCTGCAGGCCTTAATCCATTCCCCCTTTGAACGAGCTGGAAAAGTTGATCTTAAATTTATGACCTGGAAGACCTTATTCCTAGTAGCTATTACCTCTGCCAGGAGGATTTCAGAACTCCAAGCATTATTCTCTAAACCTTCTTGCATGATTTTCCGTAAGGATAGGGTGACATTAAGAACAAACCTTTCTTCTTTCCTAAGGTGGTGTCAGAATTCAGTATCAGTCAATCTATTAACTTGTCCGTTTTCTTCCCCAAATTCAGAAACAAAGGTGAATACATGTTGCATTTACTAGACATTAATAAACAGCAGCGTTTCTATGTACACAGAACAAAAATCATTAGAAAATCTGATCAATTATTTATATATTTTGCAGACAGCAAGGTGGGCAGGTCTGTCACAAAAGTGACATTAGCAAGGTGGAGTAGGGACTGCATAGCCTTTGTTTATAATAAATAAGGCATTCCATTTCCAAAACCTTTAAAAGCTCACTCTACAAAATATGTGGTAACCTCATCAGTATTTTTATCCCTTCAGTCCATGGATGACATATGCGCAGCTGCTGCTTGGGCTAATCCTCATACTCCTCATACTTTTATTACTCATTACAAATTGGATCTGATCTCAAGGGGAAGAGCAGCCTTTGGTTCAACCATGCTGAGGAATATCCTTCCTTAGAGTCAATTCGGGATATAAGGTAGCTGGGGACACTGTCCCAGTGATTAAAGAATGAATGAAAATTGACAAGAGTCAGATAAAGAAGTTATGTAATTACCATAACATTCCATCTGTGTTGTCCATTTTCATTCTTCCTCAACTTCCCACCCATCAACCCCCAACCTTTGTCATCATGGACCTCTGGAAGAATGAGATGCTATTAAGACACCACTGTGTCTTCTATGGAGCTCCAGATACTGGTTTTATTTGTTAGGAACTTTATTTAGATAGTTACTATTTATGTCAATTAGCAAATGAGATCTGAGGTATGTTCGGGGTTGGTGCATTGTGGGTAGAGAGGAGCTCCAGAGTTTCAATTGGCAACAAGCTGTAGTATTGGCTGAGTCAGATCCAAGGATCAGATCTGAACCCAATGGTTGAGGAATAATGAAAATGGACAACACAGATGGAACGTTATGGTAAATGCATCACTTCTTTTTAATTAGGTGTCCCTGATTGTCCCTGATTTTAAGATCCTGTGTCCCTGATTCTCTCATCAGAAGGTTGAGAGGTATGGATGGAAGCACATAAATGTTAAAGAAATGCTGGGTGTCATTCAAGCAATAAAAGCTTTAAATTATCTTTGGCACCCATGCCCTATTCAGGTGGTTACAGCCAACACTACAGTGATGAGATATTTAAACAAACAAGGTGGTTCCAAGTAATACCAGCTGTGCCACTGGGCAGTGATGACTTGGGAGTTAGCTCTTCAACAATCCCTAAATCATCAGGCTTCTTACATACTGTGAGAGCAAAACATGGTGGCAGACAAATTCAGCAGATCCTATTCGTACTCTCACAAGTGGAAACTCAGTTCAGAAATATTCCAGGAATTGATCCAGATGTGGGAGAATACCTCAAGTAGATCTGTTTGTCAGCTTGAAAACAAAAACTAGACAAATTCTGTTCCAGAAGTCCTTGCAATAAGCTTGAAGAACAGATGCTGTTTCATTCCCCTTGTTGGGGATGATCCTATATGTCTTTTCATCCTATCTGCTGATTACCAAAGTATTCCTGAAGACTCAGAAAGATTTACCAAAAATAATTGCGCTGACTCCCTTTTGGTGCATGCGGAATCAGTTCTCCCTTCAAATTGAATTAGCTAAAGGCAATTACCACAAGCTTCCACATAGACTGGATCTACTCATACAGGCAAGGGAAGTTTGATACATCCCAACATCAGGCAACTGCAGCTGCATATGTGGCACCTTTTTCACAAGGACATGCAGCAGTTACTAAAGGAGGCAAGAAAGTCTGCTACTAGAAAGTCATATGTTGACAAATTGAAAATATTTTCTAGTTGTTATCTATGCAATAACCAAGGTCCCATCAATGAGTTTGCACCCCTGGTACTTAAAAAAATATTTGTGTGAGTTAGTATCATCTGGCCTGCCTTATTCTTCTGTCAAAGTGTATCTAGCAGCCATTTCAGTTTGTCTGCCTACAGACCCACCTCTTTCTTCCAAGTTTGTGGTCAAACAGTTTATAAAAGGGTTATTGCACAAGAGATGTGTTCACAAGCAAAAAACTCCATCATGGGATCTCAATTTTGTGCTGGAAAAACTGACCTTGTAACATTTTGAACCTGCTTCTTTGGCTAAATTGAAGTTTGTTACTTGAAAAAACATCTTACTTGTTGCTTTGACATCTGCAGGGCGAGTATTTGAGGTCCAAGCCCTCATGGTGGGAGGACCCTATCTGGTTTTCCATAGAGATAGGGTCAGTCTCTTAGCTAACAATACTTTCATTCCTAAGGCTGTCTCAGAATTCACCTTGAACTATGCTATCATTCTCCCATGTTTCGATCTAGACCCTAGAAACAAGGGAGAAAAGACTGTAAACCTTGGATGTACATAGGCAACTCAGCTATTACCCTGACAGAACCAAGTCCTTTATGAAAGCTGAAAAGCTATTTCTTTCCTACTCTGGGAATGAAAAAGGTCAAGCCATATCTGAGCAGACTGTTTCTAGGTGGTTATCCTCAGCTGTTGTTTTGTTACTCCTACCATGACAAAACTGTTCCAGGCAAGGATAAGTCCCATTCTGCTTTGTTGGCATATTGGCAGCAACTTGTTCCTTTATCCATATATTTGCAAAAGCACTACAAACTGGTTTCCTTTTCCAGATCCAGAGTAGGCTTTGCATGGACCATTCTCCATTGGCACCTGTACCTTTAACCCTCCTCTTACTCCCAAGTTGAGTAAGCTATGGTAATCTATCCATAGGCTACTGAAGCAGTGAGAATGAGAAACTAAGTACAGTTGTGTAAGCTGCACTTACCTATAAGAGTAGATATTCAAATTCTTCACTGCTGCAGTAGCCATACCCACCATCCCCCTTATTGTATATAGTTATTGTAGGTTATAACTTAGTTTTGTTCAGAATGAACTTCCCTTTTCTATACTCCTGGGGACAAGAAAGTCCTGAAGATTTTAGTCACAATTACTGCTTTTATAGTTCCCTTCAAAAGGGAATAGCCTATGAGCAGCCATAGTGACTGTGTGGGAAGGGTTTAGAGCTTTGGGAAGCTGGCCAGGTGCTCTCTACTTGGTAGAATAGAACCCATAAGCTACTGCTAGCCTTTTGTAGGTTTATAGATTTTTACTAGGCATGTGGTCCAGGAGACCGCTGAAGAGCCTTGCCTAATTTCCCAATTGCCCCAAAGCACTGCAAGATTAAATGACTTACTCAAGGTCACATAATAGACATATAGAGGCTGAGGGAATCAAACCCTGTATCATAAGAAGCAGTTTGTTAGTACCTCATAGCCTTAATACTCCATGCTAAATGCAAGATTAAATTGTATTGAATCTTCCTTAACTGCCCTGAGGGGTAACTCTCCAAAAGGTCATTGAGTGTGCACACACAGCCACACTGAGAGTTCTTGATGTGCTTGGTCACATGAACATAAGCAACAGGCCACTCATGATGGTTTCCACTGACATGCTTTGCAGGTGATATAGGTGATGGAACCATGGCTGATGACCCTCATCCACAGACCATGGCTGAGATTATTTATTTGTCTGTCTTTTTTTTTTACCAGGAAGGTCTGACTGGGTAATACCCATTTTCAGTGGAGGCCCAAGAGAAAAGCTCCATTTGTTTACATTGCTATATACTTAGTTCCAGTTAAACACAGAGTAGTTGCATTTCTATTTACATTTATACATATACTGTAGTTATACATTCCAAGATTTTACTGAGGTAGAAGTTACTAAAGGGAAAGCTTGTGTGCAGCTTAGTGGATTGTACAAGCAGCAGTTACATATAAAAATTGTTTTGTCATTTCAGTGAGAGGATAAGAGTATCCTGTTCAAGGAGAATATCATACGGTGAGCACAAGGTCTTAACCTGGTGAGGAGCATGTGTAGGACCAAGACTGGTTAAGATGTTGTTTAAGCAGTGGTTTAAACCTATTTGAATTTGTTGGAGAGTTTTATTTGAGTGGGGATACTATTCCAGAGTTTAGCAACATATTGGGAGTAGAGCGAGTGTCCTGCAACATTTGACTTATTTGTGAGTAGTAAGAATTTGTTATTAGAACAAAGGTCCTTTGCTGGACGGTAGGGTAGTAATACGTTTTGTAATGCAGGGCATTTTTCTGGATGATAAATGAGCTTGTGTGCTGCAGTTAGTTGTGAATATGTTAGGTAGTTGTGCAGTTCAAGACAGTTTAACTGCTTTAAGCTATGACAATGGTGGGTCCTATGACAGATCTTGCTGGCAAATATAGGTATTTATTGTAGCAGGAGGCAAGTTTCATTGAGTATTGTTTAAGCTTGATAGGATAGGAGTAGCATATAAGAGAGTTGGCAGTAAGAAGGTGGTGGCTGGAGCTTTTCTTGTAGTATCTGCAAGGAATCCATTGATCCTATAAAGGGAGCTTAATTTCTGGTGTGTAGATTTAATGGTGTGCAGTATATGCTAGTCATACTTGAGATTGTCATCTATTATAATACCTAGAAGTTTACTGTGAGTTACAGTTTCAATGACAATATTATTTGCTGTCTTTATGGTAAAAGATTGCTTTTGGTAACATTTTGAGGTAAAAACCATCAACTTTGTTTTTCTGGGGTTGAGTAGAAAGTTTAAAAATTTGAGCCAGGTTTCTACAAAGGAGAAAGATTTTTGGGTAATGTCTTAGAGCTTATTTATTGTTGAGGCTGCACATGCTAATGTTGAGTCATCTGTATACTGAAGTAAACTAGCATGGTGATTGGATGTGTGGGGGTTATTAATATATTACATAGGGGAGGCCCCAGGATAGAGCCCTGATGGACACCTGTAGTAAATGGTTGAAAGGATGAGTAAGTTTGCTGCCATTTAATGGCATGTTGCCTTCCAAATAGGTAACCAAGTAACTACGACAAGGAGTATTGTGACAGTCCTATTAAGGACAGTTAAATGAGCAGTTGCTGGTATGATACAGTATCAAATGCCTTTGACAAGTCTAAGAACATGGTGGACACAAGCAGACCATTGCTTCTATGTTAGTTTATTGTATTAGCAAAATGTAGTAGAGCAGTAGTGGTGCCATGCTGAAGCCTAAAGCCATGCTGTGCTTCTGAGAGCAGGTTATTTAATGTTAGGTATTATCTGCATATGGATGCATTTTTTCTAATATTTTGGAGAAGGAGGAGAGAATCGCTATTGGTCTGTAGTTATTAAACTCTGCAAATGTGCCACCTTTGTGCAGTGTGGACACAGGGAAGGCTATGACTTCTGTGGCCATTTTTAGGTAGTCTGATGGTAGCTGGTCTATAGCTACAGATATCATTTTTAGTTTCAGGAGCAACTTCATTATGAGCGAGGTGTGTACTGGACTAAAACTGAAAAGCTGTGGGTGGTTATGGTTGGACAGGGGTAAAGAGAGGGGGACAGATGTATTACTGTCTAAATTAAAGAATATTGATCATATAAAGTAGGAATTAAAGTGTGGGGATAGAGTCTGTCGTATTGTCTGTTTTTGGAGCAGGAATGGTGGCCTTGTCAGGGTGGCGTAGTTTAGTGATGACCAAAAACGTTTTGGGTTGTTTTGATGTTTGTCTTGTAGGTTGGTATAGTACGTTTGCTTGTCCTATTTGACATGGAGTTTTGCAAAGTTTCTAAGATGTCTAAATTGATGGAAGGCATTTTGAGCTCTATTTTTATACAAATTTTTCCCGGCTTAATCCCTTTTTATCATGAGTTTTTTTTTGTTTCTTTTGTTAGTCATGGTGCAGGGGTTGGACTTTACTCTTTTATTATGTACTGGTGCTAGATTATTTAATGTCTATAAGAATATGTTATTAAAGTGTTCTACATCAGTATCTAGTGGCATTGTTCTAAGTACACACCAGTTATATTGTTTAGTATCTCAATGAAAATATCTTTGCTGAGATTGGTTGTATTTCGTATTTGATTATAGATAATCCCCAGGATTTAATAAAATCCATGTAGGCACCATGTAGCGCCTACACAGACTGTTACCATGTCCGTGTACATGGTTCCCCCTCAGCAGCGCACCATGTATATTAATGATGGTGCATTGCCAAGGGAGAGCTGAGGAACATGGTTATTGAATCAGTGTAGGGAGAGGTGTAGTGCTAATAGTGGCTGCAGATGAGTATGAGACTCCTTGCGATGTCCATTGTTTTATTTTTATTTAAAAAAAAAAAAAAAAAAAAAAAAACATGTTTGCATGGCATGGAGCACAGTAATGTCAAGCTGCACTCACATATAAGATAGCAGACATCTGCTAGACATAAAAAAATAGAAACCGGATGTAATTAATTATTTATTTAAATGTGTGTCTAAGCATGTTTTCATGGTGTGGCTCAGTGCTTAGCACTACTTAGAGGTAGCTCAGTGGTATATGTGAAGGTATGACGAATTTCTTAATATCCTCATACCTAAATGGGTAGAGTTATAGCTTCATGTGCAGTAGGTCCAGGGTTTGAATACATGAAAGGGAAAAATATGTATTTAATTTTGATATACATATTATGCATTTTTTTTTTTTTATAAAAGATGGCCTCCCTGTGCTGTGCCAAGCTCTGCTGAGACCTGCTAAGCACTGCATAAACACGGTAACAGCTGTCAATGTTTGTGCCTTGCTTGGCAGGTTTGTGCACTGCTCAGCTTCGCTAAGACTACAGTTCTGTGAGTTTTCATGTTTCTCATCTCTGCTGTGCTGGTTTGTACAGTGCTAAGCAACATGGCACTTTTTTTGAATGTTCCCCAATGACATGTAAGGGCAAGAAAACAGCCTACATTAAGCCCAATAGTTGGGAATACAGCAGAAATTATTGGAGTTCTTTCTCTTGACAGTTACTATGGCTGGTGTTGGTGAAGGTGCGTGATTTCAGGTGCAGCTTTGGTGCATTCTGGAATCTGGGTCATGGTTGGACTCCTAGTTAAAAAACATGATGACAGGCTGCTGCAGGGAGGTTTCCAGGGCTCGAAGTGTAAGGAGGAGGCCTGGGAATGGCTGGGCAGAAAATGCACCTGTGTTACTGGTATCCCCTGCACAGGTGAGCATTGTTGTCACCACCATGATGACCTGAAATGAAGAAATAGGGGACTTTTGGACACCTGGGTCCAGGAAGCTCAGGCAGGGAATGCCCCATAAGTATGTAAGTAATTTTATCTCTGCTTTAACAATATGTAATCTGAATGTTTGCAAAGCTGGTATGCATAATGGCGTGCTTTTCTCCCAACAGCTGCAGCTGAGAGGGCTCGCAATGTCGAGTCGCACTCAGGGCACTTGGCCAGGTTGCACCATGAGTGTGGTGATTACGGATGTATTATGGTAAATGTAGTGAAATAAGCAAGAAAGAGTAAAGTATTAACTGCATTAAAGTATATACAATAAAGCTTGTAGTGACATAAATGTGGAATTACAGCTGTATTGCAAGAAATTAATAATGCCAACTATAGTGCAATAAAACATGAAACAATACCAGTAACTACATTAAAGTATATACAATAAAGTCTGTAGTGCAATAAATGTGGAATTAAAGCTGAATTGCAAGAAATGAATAATGCCAACTGTTGTGCAATAAGACATGAAACAATACCAATAACACCAAGGAAAATGGTGTACATCAGGATTGTCTTGTTGTAACCATTACAGTAGAGCTGTATGGATTCAGGCTGCAAGTAAGGTGTAGCAGTCAAGTATAACACTGTCAAAGCTGTAGAATGCAAATCCAATGGATGCAAATTGTATTGGTTAACTCATATAGTACTATTCAAGGCTGTTCACATAATGCTGTGTCATCCATAGACATCAGGTAATAAAAGTATATGGGTGAGGTAGCCCACTCTATGAGCTGATATTGTTTGTTGACTTCACAGATATTTCAACCCACTAACAATAAATTGTGTACACCAGCATTGTTTATACTGATGTATAGCTTACCTACTATATGTGTTATGCTTGTATCTTATACATGTGTTCTACTGTCGCTGCAGTCTAGTACAACACTGTAGTAGTACTACAGTCATATTTTGGTTCCAGGTGAGCTCTAGGCAAATATCAGTCACTCAGTAATCAGCAGAGAGTAGCTCAGTTTGTTGAATGCTCTGTATATAGTACATTTTGCCACACACAGACCAGGGTTAAAATCCAGTGCTATATAGCACTAAATATTACAGTAGCAGTCACATAATGCTTACAAATCCTCTCTCCAACTACAGGTAAATTGGTGAGGAAGCCCAGAGTATGAGTAGATAATTGTGTGTTTAGATGTCACAGACTGTTAAAATCATTAGCAAGAATGTGAACATCAGCAATGCTCAGTCAGAAATAAAATGTGTAATCCCAGTATGGCTGTATGCCTGGAGCATTTGTTAAAAGTTGCTGCAGTCAATTAATACATCCAGTGCAGCTGTCCCCTGCAGTCACTGCTATTGGGTTATATTCCTATACCTGCCAACCAAGGCATGACAGCTGTTTAGTGCCTCTACTGTACACATACATGTCTCTCAAGTGTCAAAATTTCATGTTATGTAATTAATAGTGTGTAATCCATCTGTCACAGGGTTACCAAGGAAATGATTACCTAGATTGCAAAGTATCACCAAATCAGCCCACAGAACACCTAGGTAGTTATATAGGTCCACCTGATGTGCAAGTGTTCTGTGTAGTTGTGTACCCATAGTTGGTACTTCTTGGCCCATAGTGTTCCATGCAAATAGCTTGAAAGGTACGTACACATGCTACATCAGCTATAGGAGACATGTAGTCACTGTACACATAAATTACAGACCCATACATTAGATAGTATGACTGTTGTCAAAGAAATAACTGGAAATGTTACTAATGGACTGTTTTCCTCTCTCTCCCCACCCCTAATCTTCATTTATTTCTTATTGTTATTCATTGGTTATTGTTTACTATTAACATATGTTGTTACAATAACTGTATTTTGGTACATGTGTTTTATTATTTTTTTTATTGTTATTTACTAACTTTTTTTATTTACTAATTATTGTTATTACTAACAACACTGATTTATTCACAACTAACCTATACTTACTGGTATACCTCCATTACTACAGCACGTCAGGGTAAGCCGGTTCAAGGTGATCTGCCTGCCTTGCCTCAATGGGCGATGTCACCAGGTTCTAGCACGCCTGGGACCTAGCCCAGTTGTACCCCCTCCACTGACCCTGCACCCCCTGTGGCATTGGGTGAGATTGCCTCAGGGGACAGGGCCCTGCCTCCCCCGGGAGTGGTGGTATTAGGGGCATTGTCACCCAGGCTGAACTGCCAGTCATGGTGCTCAAGATTGTTAATTTTTGTTACGAATGCTGCCTGCGCCAGACTGAGGACATGCTGGCCAACCTGGAGGGGCAACCTCATCCTGGTGCCCAGCTTCCAGCACAGCCACCCTCAGGGCAGTGAATGAGTAGTGTCAATTGTCCCATGGGTGGGGACATGAGTCACACTGCCGCTATCTGGAGGCATGTGTGACTTGGATTCCACAACACCCTCCCCATCCGAGGTATTCACCCACCTCATGTGTCACACACCACCCCTGTCTGCTGTCTTGTCTGGTCTGTCTGCAAATGCATCCTCTCCTACCCAACTTACCTGCAGACATGTACCTAAGTTCCACCCCCAACAGTCCACTCTTACCTTAATAAAAAAAAGGAGGACCTGTCCCAAAAAAATAATTACCCCATACATAGCTCTCCATTTCACATATGTCCAATGGACACAAGTAATTTGGTCCAATTCGCTTGACAAAACAGTTATGTTATCCTCACCCCTGTCTCTCTGGGGTTTGAGTTTTCAAATTCATCTACAAAATCTTTCAACATGCACAGCTGTTGCTAGACAAGAAATGGATAGTTATGGTTCTTTCCTATATCCTTCCTGCACATCCCTACATGCCTTTCACTATGTTTTCCCCCCTGCTTGCCCCCATTTCACCACTTTCCTATCTCCCCTTTTTCTTTTCTTTATTTTTTTTAGCGCAGAGCTGTGCAGCTCAGTGTGTCTCACAGCTTCACTTAGCTCAGCTAAATAGAGCTCTAATGAGTATATGTGTTTATAGCATTGTAAGTCACATGTACAAAATAAACACCTCTGCCATGTGTCAAACCCAAGCCCATCACATCTGCAGCACACTGCATTAACCCACCACACCACTCAGATCTTAAGTAAAACAGTGTTTTCATTAAAACATACTGATTGCCACCTACAGTCGTTAGGCATATCTGAGCGGAGCTGCGGGCCGCACTGCACAAACTGGAATTAAAAATTAATGGGAAAAATGGGAGTGTACCTTGGACTCTGGTGCAATAATACACCACCAGACAGCCAAAGACATAAAAATGAATGTAAGTGCGGCCTGTGATAGCAGGTAAATGTGCCCTTGTATCAGCAACATATAGAAAGACACCCGCTAAGGCATTCATGGCAAAATACATATTCAACTGAGACTCTGGTGCAGAAATACATCCATATAAAGCCATGCACACACTGATGGATGCAGAAAATATTTATCACAGCCTGCATGTGTGCACATATATCTTATAAATACACCTGCTATAGCAGTGACTCATTAGCTCAGTCTGTTAAATGTCTTGCATGCAGTATATTTTGCCACACACATTCTTTGCTTCAAATCCAGTCTTGTTTTGCAGTTCAATTACATTATTGTGAGGACAGCAATTAATGACTGAGTCATTCAGTCTTTAACTGCACAGGTTACTGCTAATTAATGAACTACTATCCAGTTTTTCAAGTCAAAGGCCTGCAGGTCTATGCATAAGTATATGTTGCCTACTAATCTTTTATTGGCACTGTTGCATAACAGATGTACCTTAATCACATGCTTCGATTGGACTGTATAGGGTACCCTTACCCTGGCTCTGCCATAATGGCAGGGCTGGCACAGCTGCCACAGTTACATGTACAGATTGTTGTCCTCCAAAGTGTTCACACTCCCCCCATGAGTTCTAGCACACACACACCTGTATGTAAAGGTAGGTAGTACAGACCTACCATACCTCCCAACCCCCTAACATGAGGAATCCAGACACAGACATACTTAATGGGGGGGAGGGGTCAAAAGTCCAGAGATTGGGACATGTTTTACAGTTTGCCCCTACATTGATAGTAAGTTGCTACTATCTAGCATGCATATTTAGAGGGGTATGAAGTCTGATACTCAAATGTATGTCTTCCATTACTGACCTCAACCCAAAATGTCTGCCAGTGAATTGCCAGATGACCACAATGTCATGGGACACTGACCACACATATGAGGCAAAATTGTGGACATACTGCATAAATCTCTACAGTTGACAGTTATGATACCTACCCTCTGCGATGCTGTAGTCTCCACACCTCAGTAATGTCCATCTTAACAGCTAATAAAGGGGCCCAGGTCTACATGAAGGCCTTATATATTGCACTGTGGTGGCATGTCACTGGCTAATGATAGTGCAATTCAGCTGTTTTGGCTACAATTACCATAGCAGAACCACAGATTGGTACAGAGGCAATTACCTGTAATGAGCAGTACCTTAAAAAGGCAATCAACACATTCTGGGGAACAATTCTGTATGAGACTTACCTCACACAGAGAGCATATTTTCAAAAGATTATCAGAAGCAAAGATCAACAAAAGAAGTACTGCACTCAGCCAGGTATGTAATTATTTTCTCAATGTAACAGGATGCAGATGGAAGGATGGAGGAATGGGGAATAGGGATCACAACAGTAAGCCTGTCTTAGATCTATGGTAGTGGCATGTCATTGATACTCAGCTGGCCCACACCTACAGGCATGTCTCTCAAATGTCCCTGATTTCCACTCACATCTTAACTCTGATCCTCTTATTCCCACCTACAAGGGTTGGCTGTTGTAGGGAAGCTAGTGAATGACATGTAAAACATAGTGACAACAGATAAAGGTGCAATGTCAGATGATGTACACTAATTAACCTCCTCTCAGTCTGTCAATGTCTCACATAAATACGTCTAATATTTTAACAGTGTCCCTGATTGCCCCTGATGTACTCTGGGTAAGTCCATGATCCTGTTTACATTTTTCCCTGTCTGGTTGAGAGCTATGCTTAATACAGCTGTCAACCTGTTAACACAAGATATCTGAACAAAGACATAATTAATGGAGGGACAAAGGCCTAAAATTAGAGACACTTTTACTATTGCTTGTACAAAGTAAGAAAGTGAATAGAATAATAGATATTACAGTAGCAAAACTGTGTTCTGAAAGGTATGATGTCTTACACTCAGATGTATGTCTTCATTTTCTGACATCAACCATCAAAGATTGGCCAACCTTTTGTCAGAAATCTACAATGTTTTGTGAAAATGACCAAACGTATGAGGCAGACATCTGTATAGTTGAGAGGAATGATGCCTACAGGGAAGAAGTACTACAGCAGGTTTTCATTGTTTTCTGTCATTGTGGCACACCGGTCTTGCTGGACTATCCCCATATAGTGGTTGTAATAGCACACTGCTATTTGTCTGGCAGTGGTCATATGACATATTAGTGGGAGTCTGGCCTGCATTGCTGGGTGTAGGAACATACAGCAGTATTTGTCACGGCACACAGGGACATACCCCAGTATTGCTACCATTGTGGTGGTATCCACACAGGTAGTTTGTTGCCATACTGTGGGGTATGACGTGTGAGGGAGCAGTGGACAGTGCAGGCCATTATGGGTGTGCTAGATCTGTACATATTGGACGTCAACTTATCTGGTCCTGTAATGTGTTCCCCTTCTGTTGCATTTCAGGAACCATGTACCACAGAAGACATGCCCCCTTCTCAGATGCAGAGAATTATATAATAGTGGATGGACTGAGACTGCACTATCAGATCTTGATGTCCAGGGGAAGGCATACTTGGAAAGAGCAGGCAGCATTGTGGGCAGACCTTGTGCAGGATGTCAATCGGATTGGCCAGCAGGACAGGACCTATGAGCAGTTCTGGCACCGGGTCACAGACATGCTGAATGCTGCATGTTTAAGGGCAGCTGTTATTGCCAGGGATCGTGTCACCACCAGTGGAGGGCCTGCAACAGAGCAATTACTCTCAGCCCCAGAGGAATTCCTGTTGAACCTAGGAACACACGACAGCTCCCAGGCATCCATCACACCATACGTCGTGGAGGTGAATGCCACAGTGTCCACAGCAGAAGAGTGTCCAGGTAAGCATAATGTGTTCACCAGTGTAATACTGTCTCAGTCATTGTGCCAGACTGTACATGGGTGTCAGATCTATCTGCATTGGCCGGGTGTTGAGGTTTACACTCAGTTGTGCACACATACTCAGAATGTCAGCAACACAGCTAGTATC
Organism: Protopterus annectens; assembly: GCF_019279795.1. NCBI lineage: Eukaryota > Metazoa > Chordata > Ceratodontiformes > Protopteridae > Protopterus > Protopterus annectens. Next base: position 64,016,612 of record NC_056732.1, read on the forward strand.
ACAGTAGCTTATAGTACATGTGGATATGTGCACATATTACCTTGTAATGCTGCAACATTTGGTGGTGCTAACAATTCCTCTCCCTCACCATTTTCATAGGTCCATCAGGTGTAGCCCAAGTCCATGGAACTGTACGTAGTAAGTGTGATACTGTTTTTTATGGATCAAATCTACCCTTTGAAAGTTATGGGCTGCCATATTGCCCTATGTACAAATGTTGTGTTTAGCCAGAGTAGTATATTTGTAGTTCCATTCTGGAACAGTTAACTATGGTTCATAGACCGGGTAATCACAGGTGTGTATTTGAACGACCATCAACACATTTGTGCTTATAGTTATGAGTGGCTACACAGCCTGGTATACATGAGGCAATTACTCCAAGATGCCTGTTTGAATGCAAACAGAGATGGTATATACCTGAGGCAGCAACACTAGTACTGGCATATCATTCTCAAGATAGGTACACTGGGTTTTATGTGTAGTTCTATCACATATAGTCTCATATGACATACCTTACAGGCAGATTGTACTGACAACTTTAAATGGATGTGGCCAAAGTGCATGTTATAAAGGGCTTGATTTGTCAGTGTATGTTGTGAGGTTGTCTGTTGTGCATGGGAGCAGAGATGAGAAGATATGAGACTGGAAATGCATTTCTGTGTGGATTACCTTATATAAACGTGCAGGAAGCAATGTACTGCTTTTCTCTTGGTTTCATGGTTGACCTGGGTGGCTGGAGTCTGTCCCTGTCACAACCTAATGTCAGTGTCTCATCGGACTCTGATGATGATGGTGGCCATAGTGAGGCATAAGTGGGGGTGTTGTGGGCTGAATCTGTCCCAGAGGTTGACATCACTCTTCTGACCCCAATGCCACCACACACAGTCAATATGCCCACACATACCCAGTCCCCAGAAGCCACAGATATTGGACAGTCAGAGGGTGGTGACATTGAACAGGACAGTGTGACAACTATGGCATCACTGGCTATAGCCAGAGACCTGGCAAGGTCCCACACAGACAAATTGACAGGGGTGCTCATAGGACTGCTGTCCATCCACCACCTGTTTCAGGTCCCACATCACGGGTCACTCAGCACGTTTCAAGCTGTCATGGAGGCACAGGCAGGTTCTGAACACAACACCAGACGGATGCTTAGGGTTATGGATGCAGCACAATCTGACATCCATGACTGCCTCCACTGCACTGGGGACACCCTGGATCAGTTCACTGATGCAGTGGACAGATGAAGGGCTGAGACAGTGTCTGTCTTAGACCACACATTGTCTGTGCTGGAACATCTGGTTGGAGTTGGTCATGTGGATGTAAGTCAGCAACACCATCTGCTGAGTGTCCATGTTGCCATGCAAAGTCATGCTCCAGTAGTGGCAGTACCTCTAGTGCTACAGAGGAAAGTGTGCAGTCCACACCATGCCATGGCAGGCCATGGGCACATGGTTCTGGCTGGTCCTGTTGGGGACACAGCCCTTGAAGACAGCAGTCACCGTCAGGTACTAGCACCACATCTGACTTGGGCATGGTGGTGCCAGTGCTACTCCTGGCAGAGCCAGGTCCCACATTCATGACCAGAAATGGTGAACTGCCCACTCTACCATGTATGGTCCACAGCTGTCCAACTTACAGATAAGTAGGGCTAGCACTGGGCTTGACTGTGTGCATGCACACACTCAAACACCACTGTCACATGCAGGTCACCAATAGACACACATGGCATCTCTCCATGGTCCATCTAACCCGCACCTCTTCCTGAGTCACACACATGCTGTCAACTGTTTGGCACACCCTAGGACTCCAACACCCCCACAACACCCCTGTGCATGTGATGATACCTGTGTGACATCCCTGCCATCTGTGCCATCGATGCAGGGAAATGCTACTGTCTGATGCACAGGGTGTCTACATTACTTGTCATGTAGTTGTGTAGTGCAGTATTGCTTTGCCATGCCACTTTTGGGTCACAATAGGTACTGTATGCTGGCATGTGTCATGTCTACACATCACACTTTGTGTATC
>NC_056732.1:64363645-64408645 GCF_019279795.1 Protopterus annectens
GAAGGGTTTAGTCCTGTCCAGATAGTGTCTGAGCTGTCTGTGCACATCTAGAGAGTGAAGAATCCTTTCCCCCTTGTTCTTGGGATTAGGAAAGAAGGTGGGCAAATAAATGGATTGGTTGAGAGCCACACTGGACACCACCTTGGGCATGAAGGATGGGGTAGTTCTGAGGGATACCCGGTCTGCATGGAAGATGATGAAGGGTTCCACAGCCATGAGTGCTTGCAGATCAGAGACTCTTTCTGGCTGAAGTGATGCCCAGAAGGAAGACGGTCTTCCAGGATAGAAATTTTAGCTCTCCAGAAGAAGCTGGCTGGAAAGGAGGCAGGGTGAGCTTTTATAAGACAAAGTTAAGGTCCCAAGCTGTTGTTGGTACCCTTCTGGGGGTCCACAAGTTGCCAACCCCTTTGAGGAACTGTTTGATCAAAGGGTGTGAAAAAGGGATCAGTGGGAAAATGATCAGAAATAGCAGAGGCATGAATTGTTATAGAGGATAAAGAGAGACCACTGTGTAATAGGTCAGCTAAATAATTCGGGATGAGAGGGATGGAGGGTTGTGCAGCACTGGTCCCCTTAGCCTGGATCCTGGTGCAGAACCTTTTCCATTTATCTGCATAAGGCTTTCTGGTGCTAGGGCGTCTGGCCTCACGGATGATGAGAGGTAGGGGAGGAAAGGCATAGACCGAGAGGTTGACCCAGGAGAAGGACGGGACATCCACTTTCCAAGCCATGCAGCGATGCTCCCTGGAGCAGAATTTGCTGAGCTGATTGTTGGTGTGGAAGGCAAAGAGGTCGACCTTCGGGGTTCCCCATTTCTGAGTTATTAGGAAGAAGGTACTTCTGTTGAGCTGCCACTCGTGTGGGTCCAAAAGGTTTCTACTTAATTGGTCTGCCAGGGAGTTGAGAAAGAGCCTGGTAAGTATTGTATGAACAGGTGTATTTGCATGGCAGAGGCTGTGAGCCAAAGGGTCATAGCCAGCCTGCATAGAGGGTAGGAGTGGGTCCCTCCCTGTTTGTTGGTGTTGTCTGTTTTGATCAGGAGAACCCCTGGAAAGAGAAGGGGTTTGAAAGCTATCAAGATGTGCTGCACAGCCATCATCTCTTACTGACTGATGTGCAGGGGGATTTGCTGTGGGCTTCATTGGCCCTGTATGCACCTGCCATCCAGGTGCGCACACCAAGCGTAGTCTGATGCATCTGTGGTGAGGGTCTGGGTGGTGGGATGAGGGGAGAAGGGCAGTCCCTTGTTGTGGGAGCATGCTGTTGCCCACCAAAGAAATTCCTTTTTGAGACAAGGAATTATAAGTAGAAGTGTTTCCAGGTCTTGAGAGTGTTGACACCAAAGGCTCTTTAGGTACCATTGAAGTTTCCTCATATGCAGTCTGGCATATGGAATGAGGAGTATGCAAGAGGCCATGAACCCCAGAGCTTGCAAAATTTTCCTTGCAGAAAGCTGGGGTCTGGTGGCCAGTTGAGAGAAGTAGAATGACAAGAAAATTTGTTTCTCTGGTGTAAGGTATGCCATCTGGGATGATGTGTCCAGACTTGCTCCCAGTAAGATTATCCTTTGGGTGGGCACTTGTTTTGATTTCTTTTCATTGATTCTGTACCCTAGGGAGGTTAGTTGACTCTTTACAAAGACCAGGAGTTTGAGCAGCTTTTCCTGGCTGTCTGCCTGAATAAGGCAGTTGTCTAAGTAGGGGTAAATTTGAATATTTCTTTGTCTACAAAAGGCAATGGCCGGAGCCAGGTCCTTTGTGAAAACTATGGGAGCAGTAGATAAGCCAAAAGGAAGCGCAGAGATTTAGAGAATAGAGGTAAATGATAATGTTTGGTGAACGTATGAACAGAGCTGCAAGTAGCAGCTTCTAGAATGTCTTTGGTTGGGACCCCTCTGAGAAAAGCTGTTGAAGTAGAGGCAGCCCTGGTGGAATGGGATCTGATCCCCTTGGGCACAGGTTTACCATAGTGCAAATAGCAGAAACGAATGCAGTGGCTTATCCATTTAGAAATAGTCTGCTTTGATATAGCCTTCCCCTCTGTTCCTGCAGCAAATGCTTCCAGTAGTTGCTCAGACTTTCTTAGAGATTTTGTTGTGTTTAAGTAGAATCTTTGTTGTCTGTGTACATCCAATGAATGCAGAATCCGCTCCCTCTTGTTCTGCGGATATGGGAAAAATGTTGGCAGGTGAATGGTCTGGTTAAGAGCCACACTGGATACCACCTTAGGCATAAAAGAAGGATTGGTCCGGAGGGCCACCCTGTCCGGGTAAAATATAATGAAAGGCTCCACTGCCATGACAGCCTGTAGTTCTGAAACCCTTCTTGCTGAAGTGACTGCCAAAAGAAAAGCTGTCTTCCAAGATAGAAATTTTATATCCACAGTAGTTGCTGGTTCAAAAGAGGCAGGGTGAGTTTTTCCAGCACAAAATTGAGGTCCCATGCAGGAGTTTGTGTTCTCCTGGGAGGCCTTAAATTTCTGGCCCTTCTGAGATACTGTTTAAGCAGTGAATGAGCAAAGAGGGAAGGCTCTGTGTTGTAATGAGCCGAGATGGCAGAGGCATGGATTTTTATTGAAGAAAAAGACCCTTGTCAGGGATTGCTGTGTCTATTCCTTGTGCTTGGTTCCAAGCACAGAATCTCTTCCATTTGTCAGCATAAGATTTTTTAGTACTAGGCCTTCTGGCTTCCAAAATGACATCCATCACAGGTTTACTGAGAGATGTGGTTTGAATAATTAGTTGATTAGCCATGCTGCAAGATTCAGAGTTTGGAGCTGAGTGTGCAGAATTTGATAGTTCTGCTGAGACAGAAAAAGAGGTGTTTGAGGCAAGTACCACAGAGGAAGGTGTGACATATTCCTTAGAAGCGGGTACCAGTGCTGGCGAGGTCAGCCCGGAGCAATTATGATCATTTTTGGTTTTTCCTGTCTGACTTTTAGTAAGACCTTGAAGAGTAGAGGCAGAGGGGGAAAGGCATAGACTGATAGGTTTTTCCAGCTGAAGGATAGAGAATCCACTTTCCATGCTCTTTTGTGATGAGTTCTTGTGCAGAATTTGTCCAACTGATAGTTTTGGGGAGAGGCAACTGGATCTATGTCTGGGCTCCCCCATTTCTGTGTTAACATACTTAAGATTTGTGGATCCAGTTTCCATTCGTGCGGGTCCATAAGATTTCTGCTTATGTCGTCTGCCAGAGTATTTTGCTTTCCTGGCAGGAATTGAGCTTGAAGATGTATTTGGTAAGTCAAGGTTGTGTTCACCAAGGCCATGGCTAGTCTGCAAAGGGGGTAGGAATGTGTATCCCCTGCTTATGTACCACATAACTGTGGTGTTGTCCATCTATCAGTAGTTGGCCTGGATGAAGTAAGTCCTTGAAGGCTGTCAGAGCATTCTGAACAGCAAGCATTTCTTTCTGATTGACATGCAGATGCATTTGGTTTGGGCTCCATTTGCCCTGAATGCATCTCCCTGCCAGGTGGGCCCCCCAAGCATAGTCTGATGCATCTGTAGTTAGGGTTTGGGTGGCAGGGGGTAGAGTGAATGACCGTCCCTTGTTTTGGTGACATGTCTCTGCCCACCGAAGAAACTCCTGTTGTAGGCAGGGAATGAGAGGAATCATTGTTTCCAGGCTGTGACAATGTTGACTCCATATACTTTTTAGGTACCATTGAAGTTTCCTCATATGTAGTCTCGCATATGGAATTAGTAGAATGCAGGATGCCATGAACCCCAAAGCCTGCTGAATATGTCTTGCAGATAACTGGGTTTTTGTTGCCATTTGTTTGAAGTATGTTGCCAATTGCCTTTGTTTGTCTGGCGTGAGGTAAGCCATCTGGGCAGTTGTATTCAAGCTTGCACCTAGGAATGTAATTATTTGAGAGGGTACCAGTTGTGATTTCTTTTCATTTATGGTGTACCCTAGGCACGCTAGAAGCCTTTTTACAAATGCCAGATGTTGAAGAAGAGTGTCCTTGTCCTCTGCTTGAATGAGACAATCGTCCAGATAAGGATAAATTTGTATGTTTCTTTGTCTGCAGAATGCAATTACTGGTGCCAGGCACTTTGTAAAGACCTTGGGTGCAGTAGATAAGCCAAAGGGCAGTGCAGAGAATTGGTAATGCAAAAAACCTGCTTTGAAGCGGAGGTATCTTCTGCATGATTCCCTTATTGGGATATGCAGGTATGCCTCTTAAGTCTAGAGTTACTAACCAAGCATTCTTGCCTAGCATAGACAGTAGCTGTTGTAAAGTCAGCATTTTGAAATGTCCAGGAACGTGTTCAGAATCGGTAAGTCCAGTACTGGACGCCATGAATTGTCTTTTCTGGGTACCAGGAAAAGTCTTGAATAAAATCCTTGTCCTTTTTCCTTTCCTGGTACCGGTTGAATAGCCCCCATATCCATGAGGGACATGACTTGTTTCTGGGCCTCTGCCCACTGGTTTTGTGGCAGAGCCGGCCATCCGTTTGGAATTGGCAAAGTATGGAAATTAAATCTGTACCCCTGGGATACTATGTTTAATACCCACTTGTCCTGGGTAATTAACTGCCAATTTTGAGCATGAAGTGCTAGTTTCCTCCCCCAAGGGGGCTGCCAAAAGATAAGTGCTTGGAGATGGTAGAGGAAAGTCATTGAGACTGCTTACTGTACGGTTGTGTTTTGTTTCCTCCAGATTTGGAGGTAGAGGCACCCCACTGCTTTGACCTGTAAGAACCCTGTGATTGATATCTGGAGCCTTTTGAGCACCTGGGTTTGCCCTGAGTGGCTCTGTTGGATACAGGAAAGGACCAATTTTTAGTAGGCCAGTGCCTACTGAAGCTGGGTGGCTGCACTTGCAAGAAATCTTTTACAGTTTGCATAGATTTAGCTTTGTCTTCCATTTTCTTTAAAACCTCTTCTGCCTTATTACCAAACAGAGTATCATGCTGCAAAGGGGCATCCAACAATTTAACTTTAACATGATCAGGCAGGTTTTGCTCCTTGAGCCAGGCATGCCCTCTAATCACAGATCCAGTATCGGCGGCCCTACAAGAGGCCTCCAAGGAATCAAAACCACATTGCAAACTATGCTTTCCAACCTGTTCTGCTGAATGCAATAAATCCTGTAACTCTATTTTCCACACAATTAGAAATCAACATAATTTTCTGTTTCAGTAAGCCCATAACATGCTTTGAACATTTAAGCATATGAAACTGGCAGTTTAAAGCCCTGATTGCCAAGGTTGCAGACGTATAAACCTTCTTACCCCATCTATCCAGCGCCCTGGAATCCATATCAGAAGGGGTAGGATTTTTGGCTGTAGAAGCCTTCACCCTTGGGACCCTGAAAAATAGTCTCAGGATCAGCAGCAGGATTTTTGAAAAGAAATTTGTGGGAGTCAGGAACCCTGTAATATCTGTCTGGCTTACTAGGAGCCGGAGACAGGGAATCAGGAGCCATGCTTGATTCCAAGAACACATCATCAGCAATGTCTAATACAGGAGGCATTGCTAAAGGCCTATGCTGAGGAAGAAGAAGGAAATCCCTAAGCCTCTTTTTTGATTCAGAGAAGTCCTGACTCTCCCAGTGAGAATGTTCCCTTAAAGTATGCAAAGTCTCTCCAAAATTGTAATCCTCAGGAGGAGATGCAGATGGGATGGATTCCTCTACATCAGAATCCTCATAGGGTGGAATAGAAAATTTCTGATCAGAAGAGGAATCAGAAGAAATGGAAACCTGATCTGAAGATTCATAATCAGTGCCTTGCCTAGGCCACTTAGCAGGGGGGGGGGGGGATTGGGAACCCCTGATCAAGGTAATTAAATCCTCAGCCATTTTGATCATCTGTTTTTTAGGCATAGGGGCCTGAGCACGTGGCTCATGCGTTTGTTTTTTAGACATAGAAGTTGTTTTTTACCTTGTTTTTGTTGCTGGTGTCAGTTTAATGTAAAAATGTTGAGGCCTGAAAACACCTTCAGAAGCTGGTGCCTGCTCAGCGGCTCCGGACCCATCCAAGGGAGAGACATCCGTGGGTTCAATACTTTGCAAATCTCACAGCATACCGGACTCCGAACGGGTCTCGGTAGAGGCCTGCAACTCAAAAGTAGTGGGTATCAGGGGCTGCGAAAGCGCCTCACTGAGTACCGGCGACTGGCTTTGGAGAAGCTTCGTCGTCGGTTTTGGACCTCGACGGTCTGTCTCTTTCCTTGCGTTTTTTGTGAACTCCGGTAGTCGGATTGCTAACCAATTACATTTCAGGGTAGTTAAATCTTGAACCAAAATATTTAGAAGCAAAAATATACAGACGCTTAACAGTGCGTTGGTTAAATTTAGCACAAAACCGTTAGCAAGACACATTGTGATCTGGGCCTAGGCAAGGAATACAGTACAAATGAAAATCCTTATGAGGCATTTGCTTCCCACAAGTAATGCAATTATTAACTTTTACTGACATCGGTAAGGAGCAAGAATAAGTTTCCCCAACGGGGTACTTAGCTTTAGTTTGAAGACTTTGGTTCTGAAACTCGAATATGAAAATTTCAGGAGTCGGCCGACCGGCACTTGCGAACTGCTTCTGCTTCAGGCACCACGCGGCAAGAAAGACTGATTAAAATGGTGTCGGTTGCATGTTTTATACCCCTGACGACCTGACGTCATGGAAGAGGAGACAGCAACCGACACAGGACCCAAGACTTTGTTATTCAGGCCGACTGAGGGCAACCTGCCAGCAGATTACCCAAATGTAATGACTGCAACAGTGAAACATGAAGAACATCTGAAAGTGTTGAGATCCTGCCCTGAAGCGGAGATATTTTCTGCATGATTATCTGACAGGAATGTGGAGGCAGGCCTCTTAGATCCAAGGTGGCTAGCCAAGCGTCCTTGGACAGCATGGGTAGCAGCTGCTGGAGGGTGAGCATTTAGAATTTTGGGATCACCAGGAAGGTGTTTAGAATGGATAGATCGAGGATGGGGCACCAGGAGCCCTCTTTTCTGAGCACCAGAAAAAGTCTGGAGTAGAAGCCTTGGCCTATCTGTTCTGCAGGAACACACTCTACTGCCCTCAAAGACAGCAGGGAATGGATTTGCTTTTGAGCCTCAGTCCACTGATTTGGCGGTAGATGTGGGAACCCTTTTGGGGTTGAAAGGGTGTGGAAGGAGAATATGTATCACTGAGACACAATGTTCAGAACCCATTGGTCCTTGGTAATGGTGGCCCAGGTGCTTGAGTGAAAGGAGAGTTTTCCTCCTAGGGGTAAGTGAAGGTGGGCAGAGGGGAGGTTGGGAGGGGAGTCATTGTGAGTTCTTACCATGAGGGAGTGGCTTAGAACTCCCTGGTTCTGAAGTGGAGGTAGTCCACTGCTTAGACCTCTGCATTCCATGGAGCTGCTGTCTGGGAGGGGGATCTGTTTCCACAGGTTTTAGGCTACGCCTGTTTACTTGGAGCAGGAAAGGACCAGTGCTTGGAGGGAAAATGCCTGCTGAACCTAGGGGGCTGGACCTGTAAGAAATCTTTAACTGTTTGCATAGATTTTGCTTTTTCTTCCATATTTTTTAAGACCGCTTCTGCCTTAGTGCCAAAAAGTTATTTGTGCAAGGGTGCATCCAACAATTCAGATTTGACATGGTCTGGCAGGGGTTGTTCCTTAAGCCATGCATGTCTTCTAATTACAGATCCAGTGACTGCTGCCCTGCATGAAGCTTCTAGGGAGTAAAAACCACAGTGCAAGGTGTCTTTAGTTACTTGACTTGCAGAACACATTAAGTCTTGTAAATCTTTAGATTCAGCCCAAGCAGGAAAGGAGGACTTTTTTTTTGTTTAAGGAGTTCCACGGTATGTTGCTGATATTTAAGCATATGGAACTGACAATTTAGTGCCCTGATAGCAAGAGTAGCTGAGTTGTATACTTTTTTACACCATCTGTCCAATGCTTGGGAATCCCTGTCTGAGGGGTGGGATTCTTGGCACAGGTTGCTTTAATCCCTTTTGGCCCTTGAGAAATTACCTCAGGGTCAGCTGTTGGATTTTTAAAAAGATACTTGCGTGAGTCAGGGACTCTGTAGTATCTGTCTATTTTTTTGGAAGCAGGAGGTAGAGCGTCAAGTGTCAAGCTGGATTCAAGGAAAACATCATCCACCATATCCAGGACTAGGGGGATGGCCAAGGGTCTGTGTTGCGGAAGATCTAGGAATTCCCTGAGTCTCTTTTTAGACTGACGGTAGTCCTGACTCTCCCATTGGAAATGCTCCCTTAAAGTATGCAGGGTTTCCCCAAATGAAAAATCCTCTGAGGGAGAGGCTGAAGGAATGGATTCCTTTGCATCAGAATCCTCATAAGTGGAGGGGGGCTGCATGTCTTCATAGTCAGATGCATCAGATTCATCTGACTCTTGTTCAGACAAAACTACTGGGGACAGATCTCCTTGCCTTTTTGAAGGAGCAGCTTGGCCTCTCCTGATCAGCATGATAAGGTCTTCTGCCATTTTGAGCATTTGAGAGTAAGGCAAGGTAGCAGGTGCCTAAGAGTGGGTAGTCGGTTTCTTGGGTGTGGTTCCATCCCTGGGCCTAAGGAACTCCGTTGTTTTCAAAAGAACAGTAGTCGTGAAAGAAGACGTCTGTTTGTGTCGAGATTCGGAGGTGCGAAGGATGTCCTCGGAAGCCGGTGCCTGCTCAGTGGCTCCGGACCCAGCCAAGGTAGAGACGACCGCAGGATCCTTAGACTCCGAAAGGGTCTCGGTAATGGCCTGCGAATCAACTGAAGTGGGCATCAGGAGCTGTGAAAGTGCCTCACTGAGTACTGGAGGACTGACTACTAGCTTAACGGAAGCGTCGTCGGAAGGTTTGGATCTGTGCAGTCTGTCTCTGTCTGTCTTTATCTTTACGTTTTTTCAGAAGATCTGCTGTCAGATGGCTTACCGAAGCCATATTGGATTTCAAGGACTGTAAACAAAAATAAATGGCTACGATAAGGGCCTGATGGATAGTTCTGGCATTAAACAAAGCACAGAAGCGACAATGGGGGATGTCATGGTCTGGGCCTAGGCATGTGATGCAGTAAGAGTGGAAGTCTCTGTGTGGTATTTGCTTTCCACAGGCGAAACAATTACGAACTTTTTCTGAAATCAGTTAGTGCAAGAAAAAAGGATCCCCAACGAGGTACTTAGCTTTAGAAGACTTCAACTTCAATTCGGAAACGAAAACTCAAGTAGCGGCCCACCGGCACTCATGCGAACTGCTTCTGCTTCGGGCTCCATGGCAAGAAAGACTGATGCAATGGCATTGGCTGCCTTACTTTATACCACTGACGACCTGACGTCAATCCTCAAGTGACAGCAACCGATGGAGAAATACTGTGTCTCTGGTATTCGGGCTGGCTGAGGGCTACCCTGGCAGGGATATCCCAAATGTGATGACTGCAACAGTGAAACACAAAGAACATTTATTATTCTTAAAATGTTTTGTATAATTTGGAGCTTTTCTCTCTGGGACTCCTCTGAAAATAGGCTTCTACCCAGTCAGACTTTCCCGGTAATCAAATGTCAATAAATAAATGTTTGTGTCTTTCGGCTTTTCCCGGTTAGGGGTCGCCACTGCGGAACTCCGGTCCGCTAATGATTGGCAGTGGATTTTTACGTACTGGGTTACCAGCCCTGACGCACAACCTTCAACGAAGGCACGCCCCATTCACGTATGCCTCCACACAGAAGACGCTCTAGCTGAGAATCGAACAGTACAACGTCTTGCTATGAGGTGACAACGCTACCGCAGCACCACCACCGCAGTTGTCAATAAATAAATAATAAATCTGTTAATTAGTTAAGTGAAACAGTCTTCTCTGAACCTTTGTCAGTCTTGACCTGGGCTACAAGTACAAAGATAAATGCAAGCTCTGTCGAAAACCACACACACACACACACACACACACACACACACACACACACACACACACACACACACACACACACTTGTTTTATTTATTTATTTGCAATTTGATTACCGGGGAATTCCACTGGTCCGAAATGTCCCATTTTCAGTGGGGGCCCGGGGAGAAAAGCTCCAAGATGCATTATACAATTTAGATACAACTGATAGTTAATATTAAAGATATTATGTAGAATAACTACTCATAAATGCATTCAATATCATGCATAGTTAAATTCATTAAGCTTGAAGTAGTGATCATACAGTTTAATTTGAGGAAAACTGATATGGAATAGGTGTGGAAACAGTTTACATACAAACCTTTTAAGAAAATGTAAATACGCTTTACATGCACACATCAACAGTAGAATGCTATTTACAATATTTACAAGGTAGGGCTGTGTGAGGGTAGCTGTAGGAGTTGTTGAGAGCTTAGAGAGAAGCTACAGAAATTGTTTAGAGCTTAGATAGGCTCATTGGAAGATAATTAGAAGTTATGTACCTACCATAACGTTCCATGTTAGTTGTCTTCTCTCGCCTTCTTTCTTGCTGGATGGGTTCGGAGCCGATCCTCGGCCCCGACCCGGCACTTGCTTTAGCTTGAGAACTCCTTTTACCAGCTCGAGGCAACCCTATATCCCATGATGCAAGGCGGAACTACCTCAGATCTCGTTTGGTAGCTAACCTACCCTGCTAAGGACTAACCTAACATAATTAGGAAACCCAAGTTCATAATAAGAGTCCTCAAATGACGGCTCAGGAGGAAACAACCTGATAGGAACTCTTCAAGATCTGTCCAGGCCAGGGGGAAGGAGGGAGGGATGCAAGAAAGAAGGCGGGAGAAGACAACTAACATGGAACGTTATGGTAGGTACATAACTTCTAAATGTTAAGTTGTCAATCTCGCCTTCATTCTTGCTGGATGGGACCGCGTCCCTAGCACCTGTATCCCGGGTGGCTCATTGGAACAGACTCTTGAGAACTGTGGAACCAAAACTGGCCCTGTCTCTGGAGGCCAAGTCTAACTTGTAATGAGAGACAAAGGTATGAGGAGTGGCCCAAGTAGCTGCTGCATAAATGGTATCAATGGGTAGTCTATCCTGAAAGGCTGCAGAATTGGATAGACTCCTGGTTGAGTGTGCTTTCGGTTTAGAAGGTAGTTGCTTGCCTCTGAGAGAGTACACATAGGAAATGGTGGAAGACAACCATCTGGATAAGGTCACTTTAGAAACTGGAAGACCTATCCTGTTTTCTGCATAGGAGACAAATAATTGGTCCGATTTCCTGAATTGTTTCGTTCTATGCAAATAGTACCTGAGCTGACGATGGACATAGGGTGGGCTGTAGAAACACTACACACTATAAAAGGGAATAAGGGAGAAATAAATCCCTGACTAAGCTTTTTTTGACAAAATCAACTTACCTCAGCTGGCAAAGGAGACCTCTTTCGCTAAGCGGCAAACGAGATCTGGGGTAGTTCCGCCTTGCATCATGGGATATAGGGTTGCCTCGAGCTGGTAAAAGGAGTTCTCAAGCTAAAGCAGTGCGAGTGGAGCCGAGGATCGGCTCCGAACCCATCCAGCAAGAATGAAGGCGAGATTGACAACTTAACATCTATGAGTGTTGTAGAGCTTATGAACAAGAGCGAGAACCCCCTTGGATTAGGTTAGGTGAAGGCAGGTACATTTCTATTTAGTGGACAGGTGTTTGAATAGTTGGGTTTTGAAGTTTTCTGAGTTTGGTATGGTTCTTAGTGTGGAGGGAAGGGAATTCCATTTTATGCCTAGTGAGAAAGATAGGAGAAGTTGGCCAGCAGGACATTTAGGTGTATGGATAGTAATTCAGTTCTGATTTTCAGATCTGAGAGCTCTGTTGGGTGTATAAGGGGGAAGGATGTTCGTTAGAGCGGGACATTTTGCTGGGTGAAATATGAGTATGTGCAGTAGTGTGTTGGAGAGATAGTCTAGGTATAGTTTGGGAATTCAAGCAAATTCAGGGATTGTAGGGTTAGGCAGTGATGGGTGGTATTTTTAGATTTAGAGGCAAATTTAGAGATTTTGTTGTAGCAGTTTTCTAGTTTAAAGAAGGACAGGTTGGTTAGGAGAGGGGTTCCATATAATAAGGGAGGAAGACGATAAATCAAGGCCAGAGTTTGCCTGGTAGAGTTGGAGAGAAAGCGATTATTCCTATACAGCATACCTAGCTTTTGGTGGGTTTTCTTAATAGTTTGTTAAATATGAATATTAAACTTGAGGTGTTCATCTACAGTAATGCCAAATAGTTTGGCAGAGGGGACTACTTCTATAGGTGAGTTGGTTTGACTACAGACTTTGAAGTTGTTTTTATCATAGGAGAGGGTCTTTGTGGGAGGGAATAGTAGAATCTTTGATTTATTTGCATTAAGAGAGAGGTGGTTTTGGCTTTAGACAGATTGAGTAAAACAGTAGAAACTAAGTGGCCTGAATCTCGGGCTTGACTGACAGTTTCTAGGAAAAAGAGTAAAGCGGTTATTGTGTTATGGCCTGGACGGAAGGCATGCTGGGTGAGAAGATTGTTTTGGGTCAGGAAAGGCATAAATTGGAGGTGGATGCATTTTTCTAGGATTTTGGAGATTGGTGAGAGCAAAGCAATGGGGCAAAAGTTTGAGCTGCTGGTATTTTTGCCTCCTTTATGAAGAGGAAGAATATAAGCTGAGCACCAGAGTTTGGGGACGTATGATTCTTTCATGGATCAGTTGATAATGATGCTGATTGGGAGAGCAATGCCATCAACAACACATTTTAGGAAGGAAGATGGAATATTGTCGGGAGCGTTAGAGCAAGGTTTAAGTTTGGACAAAAGTTTTTATATAAAGTTAGTGGAGATAGGTTTGAGTTCAAACAGACGAGGTGAGTTAGAAGGGGGAGAGTGTAGAGCAGTTGGGTTACTATTGGGAAATGTCTTGGTGAGGGTAGTAATAGTGTCTGTGAAAAATGAGTTAAATTCAGAGCCTAGTTCGAGGTCAGATTTACTTGGGTCAGGACAGGGATCATTCTTGGAGCCCGGACTGAGGAGTGAGTTTGGGTTCCAGAATTTTTGGGGGTCTTTATTGTTATTGCACTGAAGTTTGATATAGTAGGATTTTTTGTTTTTGGTGATTAATCATTTTGCACGGTTGCACAGCTGTTTATATTGGAACAAGGTATTGGCCACTTTATTGTTTTGGTAAAGTTTCCATAGTTTGTCTCTGTGGTGCATAATTTGTTTGGTCTCTTTGGATAGCCAAGGAGCAGTTTTAGTTTTTATCCTTTTGTTTCTTACTGGGGCTAGTGAGTTTAAAGTATCAAGGAAGACAGAGTTGAAGTATTCTATAGCCTTGTCAAGAGGAAGGATGTTTAGAATTTGCCAGTTCATTTGCTTGAAAGTATTTGAGAAAGTAGTTGGGTTGAAACTACTGAGGTTATGAGTTTGAATGTATTGATGCTGGTGTGAGGAGGAACTAGTTGAGCGATGCATTAAGGCTGGGAGGTGGTCGCTAAAGGTATCAGGAATTGTGCCCAAACCGGTTATTTTATTTGGAAATGAGACTAGGATCCAATCTATAGTGGACCCGGGAGGGTTTATTTTGTTAGGTCGAGTGATGAAGAGGATTATTTGCGTGAAGTTATAGAGGTTAATGGATAGGGAGGGAGAGGGGCAATTGATTTTATTCCAGTCAATATTCACACGTACATGTGAGCGTGTGTGTGTGTGTGTGTGTGTGTGTGTGTGTGTGTGTGTGTGTGTGTGTGTGTGTGTGTGTCTGTACCTGCATATAAACACAGAGACTCTTCCCCCTCAACTCAGTGAAGCAGAAGCCTTAATAACTATGTCTTCATGGTAATGATCTGAGGTAAAACCAGTACAATCATGGTGGCTTCAGCACAGTGCACACACAGCCCTCTACTTTTGGAGGAAATATAACTTAAGATGTGCATGTGAGAAGCTGAATATATATGATGGAGTTACTTTTTGCATGTTGAAGAAAACAAAAGTAGGCAAATATTCATTTTTTGTATAAACAGCAATGCGAATCTCTGCTAATATAATCATTTAACACACCATTTATAGTCCCACCTGCCCCAGACTACTGCATTACCTTTCAGCAATCATTACTTGTGATGAATTATGAAGACCAAGTAAAATGAATGAAATACTCATGACAGACTGATGTGTGGTTGCCAAACAATTTCCAAAGCACTAAACTATAAGATGGGAAGATGGGCAACAACTAGTGGTACCCTACTGCAAATAAGAGTCAGACATGGTTTTTATGGTGAATTTTTGTGACTAGTATTCTACCTTTCTGCTCTTCTAATGTAACATAAAGAACCAAGATTTTCTTGAATACTTACGATCCTCCAATGATGTAGTTAAATGCAAGAATAACCCATGGCAAGTAACAAGCCTGCAGAGAAAAAAAAAAGTAATATTACAATACTATTACCTTACTCTGATGCAACAACTGTAGTTCAAAAGACCCAGGGACACTTAGATTTTGCAGCAGTTTGAATGTATGAATAAACACTTACATGAACATTGCAAAATGGCAGCATCACAGTTTTGTAAACAATTTACTAAAACATAATTTTCTATCTTAAGAAACAAAACAAAACAAACAACCTCTGCCTGCTCAGGACAGAAAGGAAATTTAAAAAAAAGATGGCAGGAGGGGAACAGGAAACGAGGATGTTTTCCTACAAAGTAACAGTCTAGTACTTCAGAGTAACTATACCAGCATTCTTTTCCCCTTCACCACTCTCTCCTGCCCTGTCTGTCTAAATCTGTCTCAATAACTGGCTTTGTACATTCCCCTTTGGCAACAGATTGTTTCAGACTTTTGAGTGTTAAAAGTGGTTCACAAGGGTTACAGCTGGCACTGGATACAAATACCTCCTTTCAGGGCAGAGTTCCTTCCCACCCTACGAACCAAAGGAGTTTTTTCCTCAGGTTCTTTAGCACTTATGTTAACTGTCATAGAACCAGTGCCATTAAATCAAAGGGGCAACAACTTGTATTCCAAAATGTTTCTGGTACCAAAGAGGCTTCTTGGAGACCAGTTCTATATATTTATTTTCTAAATATATAAATGAAAGTTCCACAGTTCAAGATGTTGACCCTTCAGAATTTGTTATATCTCATACCAAAAGATTTTTATGGTAAACATTAGATCTAAAAGATGCATACCATCACATTCCTATACCCAAAAGCTTCAGGACATTTTTCAGGTATTTTGTGCCTGGGTCACATTATCAACTCTCTGATTTACCCTTTAGATTACCCACAGTTCCAAGGGTGCTTACAAAGCATCTAGCTCATTGTAGACTTAATGGTATTCACATATTTCCTTATTTAGACGACTTGCTCATCTTTGAAGTCTTTTCCCATATATCAAGAGTCATTACAATAGGTTTCTTCTCTACTAAAAAATCTGGGGTTTCAGATAAAGGTTCCAAAATCCTCCTCCCCATCACTCAGGGCTGTCTTAATAGGGTGCCTTAGAGAGACCTTCAGCAAAATGTCTTTTTGGACATAGGAGAAGGTGGATTTTTATCAAGAAACTTTCCTGAGTTTCTTTCAGCCAGAGATTATCTAAGGATCCTGGTGTTCATGTCCTCTATGATTTGCATGATTCCCCTTGCCAGGCTGCATATCAGAAAGATTTGATGGCTTCTATAAAAAAAATACACACACAAACCCAACATCTGAATACTCTGGAGTTTCAGATTCTGATATTTCATCTTGGAAAAAGGGAACTGCAGTGGTGGAGACTACATATTTAAGGAAATCCATGTCTCCTCTTTTCCCCTTCACCTTCAAGCCAATCTGTAACTACAAACACCTCATATTTCACTTCTGAGCAGTTTTTATAGTGGGAAAGATGCAAGGCCTACAGAACTCAAATAGACCAAAGCACATCAGTGTCAAAAAGATGTAGGATGTAACCATGCCTTAAAATCTCTACATCATATATGGTCTCCAGGACCACTTCAGGTGATTACAGAAAACACCAGTCATGTGGTATATAAACAAGCAAGGGGCACCTAGTCATATTCTCTATGCAGGCTGGCTATGATGGCTTTGGAGGTAACATTTCATCACTCCTCAATGCTACAAGCATCTTGCATTCTATCATAATAAAACACAGCAGCATATAAGCTTAGGATGACCAAGACAGACCCTCACAAATGTAAATTGAATGAGGGGGTCTTCCAGGAATTGATAAAATTATGGGGAACACTTAAAACAGATCTGTTCACCTCCTTTCAAAGGAGACAGCTGAACTTCTACTCCAGACTCCTTGCAAACAAGCCTAGAAAACAGATGCATTTTCATTTCCATGGGCAGAAGTGTTCCCTTTTGCCTTTCCGCTGACACCCAGGGTAATTCTGAAGATTCAAAAAAACTCTCCAAATAGAACTGTGGTAGCTCCCATCTCGCCCAGGCAACATTGGTTCTCCCTTCTTAAGGTACTAAAGAGCAATTGCCACAAGCTTCCTCACAGACTGGATCTACTCACACAGGACAAGGGGAGTTTGATGTATCCTAATCTCAAAGCTTCTTTCAACTAACAAACTGGACGGCTCAATACCAGTTCCTTTAAGGCCTCTCTTTTCAGAGGATCATCATCAGGTATTAAAGGAGGCAAGAAAACCTGCTACTAGGAAATCTTATATGGACAAATGGAAAAGATTTTTCGAGTTGGTGCCTGGCCAATAACCAGGGCCCTATCAGGGATTATGTACCACTGGTGCTCAAATATTTCTGCAGGTTAATATCCTTTGGCCTCTTATTCCTCTACCAAGGTACACCTTTACAGCAATTTCAGCATATTTATCCATGAATCCTCTTCTCTCTGCTATGTTTTTGGAAAAACAGATTCTCAATGGAGTTTTACACCGGAAACTTCCTTAAAAACAGGTCACTCTTACCCGAAATCTTAGCTTTGTGCTGGAAAAGTTAACCATGTCTCCATCTGAACCTGCTCATCAAACAAACATAAGGTTCATTACATAAAACAATACTTCGTAATCTGCAAGACAAGCATCAGAGTTAAGCTCACATGTTGGGTGAACCCTATCTGGTCTTTAAGAACAACTCTCTCATTCATGCCCAAGGTTGTTTCAGAGTTTACTTTGAATCAAGCTATCAACCTCCCCCTGTGGATCTTCAGAATGAGGGAGAAAGGATTCTACATACTCTGGACGTGCATAAGCAGCTTGGGTATTATCATGGCAAGACCTTTAAGAAAGCTGATCAGCTATTTGTTTCTTATGATGAAACAAAAAAAAAAGGAAAATCTGTGTTAAAACAGACTGTTTCCAGATGGTTGTCCTCTGCTACTGCCTTTTGTTATTCCCATCATGATAAACTAGTTCTATATAGTATAAAGGCTCATTCTACAGGAGCATGCCTTATTTAGTGGTATATTGGAAAGGAGTAGACTCTAGCAGTATTTTAGAGCTGGCTACATGGTCCTCTGTTCATACCTTTACAAGGTATTACAAACTGGATTATTTTTCGAGATCTAGTACATGCTTTAGTAGGACCATTCACACCAGGGGCTCCTGGATGTATATCCTTCCTTCCCCTTATTGGAAAGGCTTTAGTAATCAACTACAGACCAAAGACTACCGCATCAGTGAGAATAATGAACATAATATAGGTGTGTAAAGTTGCACTTAACTAGAACAGCTAATATTAGAATTCCTCACTGCTTCAATGGCTGCACCCACCAGCCATCCACCTACTTTTGTATATAGATATTTGCTGGAATAAAAAATAGTTTGTAATAGCTCAAAATGAGTATGCACCTTCTTAACTTGTGGTCAAGAAAAATCCTAAAGATTCTTCACTGATTACAGATTTTCCCTGCACAGGGCTGCCCAATCAGCAGTCAGAATGAAAGTGTGGGAGGGAGTCAGCACTTCTGGAAGCTGGACAGTTGTGTCCTGGACAATACATAACCCATACAACTAAAGGCTGCTGCAGTACTGAGGAATTCAAACCTCTATTATGATGGGTAAGAGAAACTTACTCAGCTGTACTTTTTTGTGAGCATGGCTGTAGCCGGAGATTACACATGGTGGAATAATATTGCAGTCCACTGTATCACATGATTTCTTAGATATATGAAGTCTGTAAGCATTTTGTTGGCAGACTACAACCCTGAACATTTCTCAATAGTCCAGCTCTAAGAGGTACTCCCCACAAATTATCTTACCATCAAGTTGTTACAAAGTAATACTTGAAAAAATAGGTTAAAGTAATTCAGTAAATGAGCATCATTTAGACTGTGATACCATGCCTTTCAGCTGATTTGTCCCAACTACTGTACTTTGTCTACAGCAAAATGTTAAAACTTGGGAAAAAAAGCACATTGGAAAATACATTCCAAACTTCTGCTTGACCTCATCCCACTCTATTATCGTTCAGTCTCTAGTTATTCATTCTCAATATCTTGGTTCCTTTGCCAGTTTTTTCCAGTAAATTCCAGTCCTCTCCTGCCTATTTTCTACATACCTCTACTGGCAGTCATCTCTACTGGCAAAATTGCCTTTCTACATTCCCTGTTCACTTAGCTCTTAGAACACTTTTGCAAAATTTACGAACAAAATATTCTGCCTGGTTGCTATTATTCTACTTAAGGATCTGATCTAAATTCCTTTTCTTTCCTGACTTCTCAATCTTCCTCTGCTCCATCAACATCCTTTTCCACTCTGATTTATAACGTTCTGCTTAACTTATGTACAGGAGCCTTAAGTGTGAACTAAAGGACCTTGTTCTATGGGGAATAAGAAGTTATATACTCACCATAACATTCTATGTGAGTTGTTCCATCTCGCCTTCATTCGTCACTGATGGGCTCGGAGCCGATCCACTGGCTCGACGCAGCCGTTTGCAAAGCTCAAGGTTTACCAGTAGTTCGAGACCAAGCCCCTTATCCCATGATGCACTGCTGGAATTACCTCAGATCTTGTTTGCTGTGTGTACTATATCCATGTAAGAGAACTACCCTCCCATAGAGAGAAAGAAGGACTGAGTAACCAGGATGACACCAGCCTCTAGGTCAACTATCAACCAGGTGGGGGATGGAGGGAGGGACGTAAGAATGAAGGCAAGATGGAACAACTCACATGGAACGCTATGGTGAGTACATAACTTCTTAATGTGAAGTTGTTCAATCTTGCCATTCATTCTTCACTGATGGGTAGCATCCCTAGCACCCTCAATCTCGGGTGGCTCACGGGAGTACATTCTTCAGGACCCAAAGGAAGCCCTGTCCCTGGAGGCCTTATCAACTTTGTAATGAGTGATAAAAGTATGAAGTTTAGACCAAGTGGCTGCAGCACAAATGCTACCTAGGGGCAATTTGGCTTGGAATGCAGAAGATGTAGAGACTGCCCTGGTAGAATGAGCTTTAATCTTGTGCAGTAAGGGCATATTAGCAGCTGAACAAATAAAAAGGTAATACAATCATTTAGCCATTTTGAAAGCATTATTTTAGCCATTGATCTACCTTTTCTGGCTTCAGAGAATGATATAAAGAGCTGGTCTGATTTTCTGACCTCTTTTGTTCTGTCCAAATAATATTGGAGCTGTCTGTGAACATCAAGTTTGTGCAACATATACTCAAGGTTACTGGAATGGTTAGGGAAGAAGACTGGCAACGCAATGGCTTGGTTGATATTAAATTCCGAACAAACTTTGGGCAAAAAGGAGGGGTTTGTCCTAAGAGATACTCTATCAGCATGAAAAATCAAATGAGGAGGGCTGATAGATAAGGCTTGAAGTTCTGACACTTTGCGAGCAGAAGTAATAGCCACCAGAAATATGGTTTTCCTAAGAATGTGAGGTCACAAGATGATGCTGGTTAAAACGGGGGAAGAATTATATGAGATAGCACAAAGTTTAGATTCCAAGGAGAATAAGGAGTTTTCACTGGAGGCCTCATGTGAAAGGTTCCTTTGAGAAAGGCCTTGGACAACTTGTGGGACATAATGTTTAGCCCGTCCACTCCAAGATACAGCAGCCAGCTGGACCCGAACTGTAGCAGCTGCAGCTCCTTTATTAAAGATCATAGTCAAAAATTCTAAAATGGATGTCAAACGGGTTTGATAAGGATCAATCTTCTGCTTAGAGGCCCATATGGAAAATCTCTTCCACTTACTAAGATATAATCTTCTGGTGGAAAACTTATGGGAAGACAAGAGGAACTGCCTTGTCTCATTAGAAAGGTCATGAAGCCTGGCTGAGGGGAACTGGAGCAGCCAAGCTGTAAAGCTTCAGTGACTGCAAGGAAGGATGGAGGTCCCCCGAAGGATGTGTCAAAAGGTCCGGAACTGGGTCCAGAATCCATGGATCCTCCAATAGATGATGATGAAGAAATGGGAAACAAATCTGCCAAGGCCAATGAGGGGCTACAAGAATGATAGTCCTTCCCAGCGACATCGCTTTCAGTAGATATCTGGGTATTAGAGGGAATGCATAGAAGTGACCCGGGGGCCAATCGTGTATCAGTGTGTCTCTTGAGGGTTCTCCCAAAGGGGGAATCAGGGCAAAGTAGCTTCGTGTTGATGTGACTGGCAAAAAGATTGCAGCAAGGCTGGCCCCATTTGCGGAAAATCCTGTCCGCAATCTCTTGTTTGAGGGACCACTCGTGCAACAACAAAATTGCCCTGCTCAGTTTGTCTGCTATCACGTTGGATCTCCCCGGGATGTGATTTGCCAACAAAGCGCTGGGAGGAGGCAGCCCACTGCCAAACTCTGAGGGCTTCTCGGCAAAGGGGGTAAGACTTGGTCCTGCCTTGCTTGTTCAAGTACCAGACTACTGACATATTGTCTGTCTGAATTGCAATCGTCCCTAGAAGAGAGTCTTGAAAGTACTGCAACGCCAGAAGTACTGCTCTCATCTCCAGACATTGATATGCAGATGTGACTCTTGATCTGTCCATGTGTCTTGGGGCAGTCTTTCCCTGAAAATGCCCCCCCCCCCATCAGGGAAGCGTCTGTGGTCACAGTGGCTACTGGAGGGGGTAGTACAAAGGGGCGTCCTATGGTTACATGAAGAGACGTCGACCACCACTGGAGATCTCTCTTGCAAGAGTTTGTAATTAAAATCATACGACTCATTGGAAGTTCCTGATAGGACCATTGAGTGAACAGCAACCATTGAAGAATCCGCATATGTATCTTTGCTAATGGTATGGCCAAGATCGCTGCAGCAATCAAACCGAATACTTTTAAGACTTCTGTGGCTGGTGCTCTGTCCTTTGACACTAATGAGCTGACAAGCTGGCGAAGAAGAAAGACCCTCTCGATTGGTAGTCGTAGAGTGGAGGTTGAAGTGTCTAACTCTGCCCCTATAAAGACAATATGCTGCGATGGTGACAGGGCAGATTTTTCTGAGTTGACTGCAATGCCTAAGTGATGGCAGAGTGTCAGAGTGTATTCACTTGCCTGAATCAGTTGATGCTTGGTGGTGGAGATAAGGAGCCAATCATCTAGGTATGGAAACACCAGGAATCCTAGACGCCTCAGATGAGCCGTGACCACTGCCATGCATTTGGTGAACACTCGGAGGGCTGTAGTGAAACCAAAGGGCAGGGCTCGAAATTGATAATGACTGGCTCCCAGACAGAAATGCAGATGATCTCTGGATGGCCTGGCCATTTTTATGTGGTAGTACGCATCCTTGAGATCTTTCGAGCACATCCATTTGTCTCTCCCTAAAAAGGGAAGTATAGACTAGTGTGACCATCTGGAACTTCTCTTTCTTCACAAATTGGTTGAGTCTACTGAGGTCCAAAATAGGTCTCCAGTCCCTTGTTTTCTTTGGAACCAAAAAGAATCTTGAGTAAGTTCTGGATCCTATTTGGTCTGCTAGGACTGGCTGGATGACTTTTTTTCTAGCAACTTGCGGACCTCTATAGTTGCTTGTTCCTTGTAACTGGGTGGAACATCCGGGATTCTGCTTGGGGGTGTGGGTGGAGTGGAGAACGGTATGAAATATCATCTGGAAATAATACTTTGCACCCAGCTGTCATTTGTTATATCTTGTCAAGCATCTGGGTACAAAGATAAGCAACCCCCGATTGCCTCCAGAGAAGGACAGTCGGGTCTCCTTTCAGGAGCGCTGATAGGGTTGACCAGAGAAGTGATCTCTGTCACCCTGGTGTTGCGGACCCCCTCCGCCACGAGGGCAGCGTCTTCCATTGTTACCCCCTCCTCTGCCCCTAGAGGGGGGTGCATCACATATGTCCTGACAGGCTCCATGGGCTTTTCGGAACCACATTTTCCTTCCCTGTTGGCCTTTGGGGTAAGGCCGAGTGGGGGTGGAAAAATGGACTCCGACGGCAGACAGAGTCTTTCCCTCCTGTTCACACCTGGTGAGAGTTTCCTTCACTTTGGGCCCAAAGAGAGATGGAGCCATCAAAAGGGGTGTTGACAAATGAAGACTTAAAGGGTTCCACGAAAGAACACAAGCACATCCAGGAATGTCTTCTTAGAGCAATTCCTGTACTTGCTGCCCTACTCTTCCCATCGACTGCATATGATGTGAGACGCATGGATGAGTTCACAATGGAATTTAGGGTAGCAAGCTGGGCGACACCTTTGTCGGAAGCCCCTGCAGCTACAGTACCCTGAAGAGTATCTCCCAACTCCTTAAGGAGATCTCTTTGCAGTCTGGTGAAATGGGTCAAATAGTTCAGGGATCGGAGTGTAAAAGTCGCTGAACTAAACGTGCGTTTCCCATATTGATCCATGATCCTGGACTCTCTGTTAGGAGGATGGATCGACGAGGAAGTCTCAGACAATTCCTTCTTGGTGGCCGCCGCCACCACCATGGCAACAACAGGGATTCCCTTGGACAAAAAGGCTTTATCTATGGAGGCAGAAATGAACTTGTTAGGCCTCCGATGGACCGGTTCCAGAGACTCCGGTGACTCCCACGCTCTCCAAGAGACCAGCTGCATGAACTCATCGAAGAGCGGAGACACCAAAGATGTGGAAGGTTGAGACCCGAAAGCCTTCAGGAGAACTAACTCGCCCTCAGTAGGGCTTTTGGACTACCAATCACCCCTCTGCCTAAGGATCTCGAGTATTTACGCAAAGGAGATATCCTCAGAGGGGGATCGTGGGGACCCTTATGACTCCTCCAAGTCAGTGACAGATGTCAACGACTCCTGTGGGGAGTCCAAGTATCTCCTCTTACGCAATCTCTTCCTGGGGTCCTCCTCAGTGGAAGCCTCTGAGGAGGTCTCGGAAAAGCAAGAGGCACCCTGTGGGGATACCTGAGGCTCAGGGTCTCTATGCTTTGCATGGACGATGGAGTCAGAAGCGGACACAGGTGCTTTGGGGGAAGAAGAGGCCAGACCTGGTGTCGAGGATGTCTTTGGGGACAAGGCTCTCCTCATGCCTTCGAAAGCATCACGGCTCCGATGAGAAGGAGTCGACGGACTAGAAGGAACTGCCGTGGGCTCCGAGCCAGAGGTAGGAGCCGAGCTCATCCGAGCTGAGGCCCCAAGAGGAAGAGTCTGCACCAAGTCGGTGCGACTATCCTCCCCGGACCAGATAGGACAGTGTCGGCCCCTAAAGTCCCTGGTCGGCACCAAGGACATCCGAATAGATGGAACAGATGACACCGGAGCAGGTCTCAGCTCCAAAGGCTCAACGATCAGCAGGTCGGCCCCCTCAGGCTCCGAAGATCCGGTACGGCTCGGAGGAGGAGCAGTCAAATCCAAGGTGGTGGTCTTTGGTTCCGACTCTCGGGTCGGAGCCGACAACAATTTAGCAAGGCCTGGTGCCAGTAAGAACTTCTGCACCAATCAGTCCATATCCAAATCCGAGAGGCTGACAGAAGACCTAGAGGAGTGCACCGAAGGTGCAGATTGAAGGAGTGGAGATACAAGTCTCTCAGAGACCGGCTCCAAAATAAAGAGACACTCAGCTCAGAGAGCTGTGGAGACAAAGTCCCGGAATCCTCCACTTTCTTTGACTTTTTCGAGTCTTTAGATGCCTTGGAGTCTGCTGAGGATTTAGAAGATTTAGAGGACTTGCTGGCCCCATCCTGGTCAGTCAGAGCTGAATGTCACACTGATGGGGGAAGGGATGTGAATTTAACATGTGTACCAATAACACTTTGTTTTACAGCACAATAAACCACTCCCATGCCTGATAAAAAGTATATATATATATATATATATTTAGAAAGCTTGTGAGGAAATTATTACTCTATTTTTGTTTTACTTGGATCGCTTGTCTGTGTACTTAATAAAGGATTTTCGACTGGAAACAGACTGCCTGCCTTGCTTGGATTACTTTTGAATACTTAGTAATGCTGTAGAATTATATATTTTCTATTATTACTTTTTGACTTGACGAGTTTACGTTCGCTACTTCTACTACTATTGTCTGATCTGATTAATATACAGTGATTAACTAGAAATATATGGACTGAAAATCTTCCACACAGAGAAGTTTCTTACACTGTTTTGTTTTTAGACCCACTGCACTTTAGTGGGTTGTTTTGAGACTTTGGGGATACCACGGAGATTACTTGTTTTATGACATTTCTTAGGTTCATAGGTTGGTACTAGGCTATCAGCCCTAGGGCCTATACAAGCCTAGCCATAACAATTCCCTGGCTATTTCTTCCCACACTATTTACTTCCCTGGACCCCTGTCTAGCAGGGTGACGGACGTGATCCCCGGGGTGAATTTCCTTTCTCCCATCCAATCGTCAAGGTTCCTTTTGAAGAGGACCAAAGAGGCACTCTGCTTGACATGTATGGGCAATCTATTCCAGAATCTGGGGAGTCTCTGGGTCAGGAACCTATCCCTCCAGCATGTTTTGTTTATTGTGATGACAAGGTTTAGATCCCTGGAGCGTGTGGCTCTGAGGGATTGGGATTTCTTTAAGTGTAGCATGTCCAACAGCTCTGGGTTTGACATGGCCTTGTATGTTAAGCAAAGATCGCCTCTGAGTAGACGATATGTGACAGAGTATAGCTGGAGTTTTTTAAGGCGGTCAGCGTAGGGCATCTGCTTTAGGCCTGTGATTCTTTTAGTGAGGTATTTCTGTGGCCTTTCCAGTTGTTGCAAATGTCTTGAGAGGTACATACCAAATGGGGCATTGTATTCTATAATGGGTCTAATGAGGGATGAGTACAGTGGGACAATGACCTCCTTTTTTCTGGATGAAAAGCCCTTAGTGATGAAGTGTGCCACATAGAAGGATTTCCTGACTGCTGTGGCGATGTGGTTATCGAAGGTGAGACCACTGTCCACCTGTGTCCATAAGTCTCTTATCAAACTTTCGGTGTTTAGTGTACTGCCACCTATATGGTAATTCACGGATACATGTTTTTTCCCGAAGGGGATAACTATACATTTCTTGGCATTGAGCTTGAGCCCATGGCTCTGGCACCAAGCATCTGCATGGATGGTCTTGAATCCAGACTTTGGGTCTTTGTCTTTTTCCTCAGACATATCAAGAAAAACTTTAGGCTTAACTCTATAAACAAACCACATAAGCCTAAATACAGCCTAAAAGTTATATCACAACTACACTTAGGCTCAAGTTAACACGTCTAAAATATAAAACGCACTCTAAACAATGGCCCGAAAAAAAGGGGGCCAACACTATGTAAATATATATATATATATAAAGTACAGTTGTGTACACTTACCATAAATGTAGATGTTCGAGTGTATTCACTGTTGCAGCCATTACATTTGGGTAATCTGCTGGCAGGTTGCCCTCAGTCGGCCTGATTAACAAAGTCTTGGGTCCTGCGTCAGTTGCTGTCCCTTCTTCCATGATGTCAGGTCGTCAGGGGTATAAAACATGCAGCCGATGCCATTACATCAGTTTTTCTTGCCCCAGATGTCAGGTACCCCCCAAATGGGGGGCAAATAAAATTAAAAAACAAAAAAATATACCTTCAACCAAAAACAAATACACCAAAAAGGCTTTTTTAAGCATACTGAAAGAAAGTAGAGGTATAGCAAGAGAAAAACAGGGGGCTGGAGGGAAGGTAACCAGGACTGCAACAGTGAATACACTCAGACATCTATATTTATGGTAAGTGTACACAACTGCACTATGTTGTTCGTGTTTCACTGTTGCAGTTATTACATCTGGGTAGATTCCCAAAACTATGGTTGGGAGGATGGAGTTATACAGCATTAGGACCAGCAATGAGGCCCTGCAAGACTGCAGTGGCAAAGCCAGCTCTGGATTTAGAGAAAATTGGTAAATGGTAACGCTTAGTGAAAGTATGTACTGAACTCCCGGTAGCAGCTTGTAGAATATCCCTGGTAGGAACACCTCTGAGAAAGGCTGCAGAAGTAGATGCAGCCCTGGTGGAATGAGATCTGAGCCCCTGGCGGATAGGTTTTCCATGGTGCTTATAGCAGAAATGAATGCAATGGCTTATCCATTTAGAAATGGTTTGTTTTGAAATAGCCTTCCCCTCTGCCCCTGCAGCAAATGCCACTAGCAATTGTTCAGACTTTCTTCGAAATTTAGTTCTGTCCAAGTAGAATCTAAGTTGTCTGTGTACGGCCAAGGAATGCAGAATCCGTTCCCCTTTGTTTTGTGGATTGGGATAGAAGGTTGGCAAATGAATGGACTGGTTAAGAGCCACACTGGAAACCACCTTGGGCATGAAGGATGGATTGGTCCTCAGAGATATCCTGTCCGCATGAAAGACGATGAAAGGCTCCACTGCTATAAGGGCCTGCAATTCAGAAATCCTTCTAGCTGAAGTGATTGCTAAGAGAAAAGCTGTTTTCCAAGAAAGAAATGTTAAGTCTGCAGCAGCAGCTGGCTCGAAATGAGGTAAGGTGAGCTTTTCCAAAACAAAGTTAAGGTCCTAGGCAGGGTAGGGTGGTCTCAAGTTCTTTGCCCCTCTGAGATACTGTTTGAGCAGGGGATGAGAAAAGAGGGGTGGGGTCTGTGTTATAGTGAGCTGAAATAGCTGAAGTGTGAATTTTAATAGAAGAAAAAGACAGGCCCTTGTGAAGCATCTCAGTTAAATATTGCAAAATTTGAGGTAAATTGGGGGTTGCTGTGCTCATCCCTAAAGATCGGTTCCAGGCACAGAATCTTTTCCATTTGTCAGCATAAGATTTTCTAGTACTAGGTCTTCTCACCTCCAAGATGACATCCATCACAGGTTTGCTGAGGGATGATAAGGGTGAATTTAAGTGATTAGCTAAGCTGCAAAGTTCACTGTTGGGAGCTGAGGGTGCAGAATTTGGTTCTCCTGCTGATACAGTAAAGGAAGGTGTCTGAGGCAGGTGCCATGGAGATATTTGTGACACACTGCGCAGGAATGGGTACCAGTGTTGGCATGGCCAGTCTGGAGCAATCAAAATAATTTTTGGTTTGTCCTGTTTGGCTTTCAGCAGAACTTTGGAGAGCAGAGGCAGAGGGGGAAAGGCGTAGACTGATAGGTTTTTTCCAGCTGAATGACAGAGCATCCACTTTCCAGGCTTTTTTGTGAGGAGTCCTTGTGCAAAATTTGTCCAACTGGTAGTTTTGGGGGGAGCAAATTGATCTAGGTCTGGGTTCCCCCATTTGCTTGTCAACTAGTTGAAAATCCATGGTTCCAGTTTCCACTCATGTGGGTCCATGAGATTTCTGCTTAGTCCGTCTGCCAGTGTAACCAGTTTTCCTGGCAGGAATTGAGCTTGTAGTTGCACTTAGTGGCTCAAGGCAGTGTTCCACAAGGCCATGGCTAGTCTGCAGAGGGGGTAGGAATGTGTACCCTCCTGCTTGTTTATGTACCACATAACCATGGTGTTGTCCGTCTTTACCATTAATTGTCCTGGATGAATGTAGTCCTTGAAGGCTGTCAGAGCATTCTGTACAGCTAACATTTCTTTTTGATTGAAATGCAGGTGCATTTGATTTGGGTTCCATTTGCCCTGAATGCACTTCCCTGCCAGGTGAACCCCCCATGCATAGTCTGATGCATCTGTAGTTAGGGTTTGGGTGGCAGGGGGTAGTGCGAATGGCAGTCCCTTGTTTTGGTGGCAGGCTTCTGCCCACCATAGGAACTCCAGGCATAGGCAAGGGATGATAGGAATCATTGTTTCCAGGCTGCGACAATGTTGACTCCATAGACTTTTTAAGTACCACTGTAGTTTCCTCATATGCAGTCTTGCATATGGAATTAGAAGAATGCAGGAGGCCATGAACCTCAAGGCTTGCAGTATTTGCCTTGCAGATAGCAGGGTTTTTGTGGCCACTTGTTTGAAGTAAGTTACCAAATGAATATTCTTTTCTGGTGTGAGGTAAGCCATCTGGGCAGTTGTATTCAAGCTTGCACCCAGGAATGTAATCTGTTGAGAGGGTACCAGTTGTGATTTCTTTTCGTTTATGGTGTACCCTAGACAGGTTAGAACCCTTTTTACAACCGCCAGATGATTTATAAGTATGGCCTGGTTTTCTGCCTGAATTAGACACTCGACCAGGTATGGATATATTTGAATATTTCTTTGCCTGCAAAATGCAATTACTGGAGCCAGGCACTTTGTGAATACCCTGGGTGCAGTAGACAAGCCAAAGGGTAGTGCAGAGAACAGATAATGCAATTAGCCTGCTTTGAAGCGTAGGTATCTTCTGCAAGACTCCCTGATTGGGATATGCAGGTAAGCTTCTTTTAAATCTAGAGTTGCCAACCAGGCATCGTTGCCTAGCATCGGAAGTAACTGGTGAAGAGTCAGCATCTTGAATTTTGGAATGTCCAGAAAGGTGTTTAGAACAGACAGGTTCAGAATTGGACGCCATGATTTGTCTTTTCTGGGTACCAGGAAAAGCCTGGAATAGAAACCTTGTCCCTTGTCCTCTTCTGGTACCGGTTGAATAGCCCCCATGTTTAAGAGGGAAACTACTTGTTTCTGAGCCTCTGCCCACTGATTTAGGGGCAGGTCTGGCCACCCGTTTGGAGTTGGCAACGTGTGGAAATGAAATCTGTATCCCTGGGACACTATATTTAAAACCCATTTGTCCTGGGTTATGAGTTCCCAGTTTTTTGCATGAAGAGCAATTTTTCCACCAAAGGGGCGGCTGAAAGGTAAGTGCTTGGTAATTTTAAAGGAACGTCATTGACACTGTTTACCATAGGGGAGTGTCTTGTTACTTCCAGATTTGGAAGTGGAGGCCCCCCATTGCTTAGTTCTGAGAGTCCCTTGGGACTGAAATCTGGTGCTTTTGGTGTGTCTGGGTTTGGCTTGAGTGGATCTGGAAGGAGCTGGAAAGGACCAGTTCTTAGTAGGGCAGTGCCTACTAAATCTTGGAGGTTGCACTTGTAAGAAATATTTTACAGTTTGCATAGATTTAGCTTTATCTTCCATCTTTTGTAGAACTTCTTCAGCCTTACTGCCAAATAGGCGGTCCTGATTTAAAGGAGCATCCAACAATTTTGCTTTAACATGATCAGGCAGAGATTGCTCCTTAAGCCAAGCATGCCTTCTAAGCACAGACCCAGAAACAGCAGCCCTGCAAGAGGCCTCTAAAGAATCAAAACCATTTTGCAAAGTATGTTTTCCAACTTGTTCAGCAGAATGCAATAAATCCTGTAAATCTTTATTTTCCACACAGTCTGAAATCAACATCATTTTCTGTTTGATAAGTTCCATAACATGCTGTTGATATTTTAGCATATGAAATTGGCAGTTTAAAGCCCTGATTGCCAAAGTTGCAGAAGTATAAACCTTTTTACCCCATCTATCCAGGGCCCTGGAATCTCTATCAGAAGGGGTAGGATTTTTAGCAGTAGAAGCCTTAATGCCCTTAGGCCCCTGAGAAATGGTTTCTGGATCTGCAACAGGGTTCTTGAAAAGGAACTTGTGGGACTCAGGAACCCTGTAGTATCTGTCAGGTTTACTGGGAGCTGGAGACAGGGCAATCAGGGGCCATACTGGATTCAGAAAACACATCAACAATATCTAGTGCAGGAGGTATAGCCAAAGGCCTATGCTGAGATAGAAATCCCCAAGCCTCTTTTTAGATTTAGAAAATTCCTGACTTTCCTAATGGAAATGCTCCCTTAAGGTATGTAAAGTTTCCCCAAAAGAAAAGTCCTCAGGGGGGAAACAGAGGGAATGGAATCCTCTGGATCAGAATCCTCATAGGTAGGAATGGACAAATCTAGGTCATTAGAAGAATTAGAGGAAACAGTGTCCCGATCAGAAGAATCATAGTCAAGCTCAGTCCTAGGCCTCTTAGAAGGGGGGGGGGGGGTTGACTACCCTCGATTAGAGTAATAAGATCTTCAGCCATTTTGATCATTTGTTTTTTAGGCATAGGGGCCTGAACATGTGGCCTGGGTGTCTTTTAGATCGAGATCGAGATTTAGGCCTTAGAATTGAAGGTGGAGTTGGTTCAATATGCAAATCTGTAGGCCTGAATACACCCTCAGAAGCCGGTGCCTGCACAGCGGCTCCGGACCCATCTAAGGTAGACACATCCGCGGGTTCCATAGGAGAAGCATATCACGGCATACTGGACTCCGAATGGGTCTTCGCAGAGGCCTGCGAGTCGGAAGAAGCGGGTATCAGGGGCTGAGAAAGCACCTCACTGAGCACTGGCGAACTGGCGACTGGCTTAGGAGAAGCGTCGTTGGCAGTTTTGGACCTCGACGGCCTGTCTCTGTCTTTTTCTTTGCGTTTTTTCAGAATACCAGTAGTCGGATGACTAACCAACGTCATTTCTGGATAATTAACCCGAGAACCGAAATATTTAGAGGCAGAAATGGACCGACAACTGATGCGCTGATTAAATAAAGCACAAAACCGACAGCAAGGTATGTCGTGGTCAGGGCCTAGGCAAGGAATACAGTACAAATGAAAATCCTTATGAGGTAATTGATTTCCACAAGTAATGCAATTATTAACTTTTACTGACATCGGTAAGGATCAAGAAAAAGTTTCCCCAACGGGGTACTTAGCTTTAAGTTGAACACTTCGGTTCTGAAACTCGAAAACGAAAATTTCAGGAGTCGGCCGACCTGCACTTGAGAACTGCTTCTGCTTCTGGCACCGCACGGCAAGAAAGACTGATGTAATGGCGTCGGCTGCATGTTTTATACCCCTGACGACCTGACGTCATGGAAGAAGGGACAGCAACCGACGCAGGACCCAAGACTTTGTTAATCAGGACGCAGATTACCCAAATGTAATGACTGCAACAGTGAAACACGAAGAACATCTACACACTAATTATCTATACTATTAGTGCAAGAACTATAAAAATAGAAAAACACACACTCTAAGTAACTAGGCCCAACACGAGGCCACTACAACTATACTAAATAGTAAAGGCACCAAGGGAAATAAGTCTAATAGAAAAAAACTACAGGAGCTATTATGAGACTAATCTAACTAGAATTAGAAAAAAGTTATGGAATAACTTACGAAAAGCGATTTTTTTGATCAAAAAAGGCTTGAGCGAACTGGAACCACTGAGATCCGTGCCACGGCAAACTAGATCTGAGGTAAATCCAGCAGTGCATCATGGATAAGGGGCTTGGTCTCA
Organism: Protopterus annectens; assembly: GCF_019279795.1. Classification (NCBI taxonomy): domain Eukaryota; kingdom Metazoa; phylum Chordata; order Ceratodontiformes; family Protopteridae; genus Protopterus; species Protopterus annectens. Next base: position 64,395,114 of record NC_056732.1, read on the forward strand.
AGCTACTGGTAAACCTTGAGATTTGCAAATGGCCATGTTGGAACCGATGGATCGGCTCCGAGCCCATCAGTGAAGAACAAACGGCGAGATTGAACAACTTCACATTATCAATTATCTCAAACTCTTGCCCTCTCTCCTCCCTCTCAAATAAACTCCTTTGTGTCTTTACTAACTACTGTCCCAGACATCTCTGGTTGATAAAAATATGCCTGACCTGTACATAAAACTGAAGGGCATACAAGCATTTCATTGTTTCTATCTTGCAATCCATATCCATGGTAACAAGCTTACAGTTTCTTACTTATTTGTATAATCTTTTGTTTAGTCTTTTCCTCACATTTTTAGCTGCCATAACAATCTTTTTTTAATTCACAGATGTAAATCTACTCACCATAACTAGGCATCTGTGTTGTCCATTTTCATTCTTCCTCAATGAATAGGCTGCGGATCCGATCCTCATATCTGATCCAGCTGCATACTTCACACTTTGGATCCAACTCCCAACTTCCTCCCTCTACCGCTATGGCCTAGTTCATCCTCAATACATAGTATCGAGTTTGTTGACATGAAATCCCCATAAATTAAAGAAAGGGATAGCTCAAACAATAGGGCTCAAACTTGGAACTATACATTCCAATAAGAAATCCAATAGGTTCCTCTAGAAGACTATAGGAAGGGGGATGGTGGGTGTAGTTGAGGAATAATGAAAACGGAACACACAACCGCCCAATTATGGGGAGCACACAATGTTTATATCTGATGCTGTCCTTTACATTCTTCCTCAACAAATGGAACAGAATCCCCATTTACGTGAATCTTGGGTGGCCCTCATGGAAGAATATTCCGGAGAACCACTGAAACAAAGTCAGCTCTGCTTCTGGAGATTAGGTCTAATTTGTAGTGCGTAACAAAGGTGTGAGTATTGGACCATGTGGTCGCTGGGAAAATATCAATAGACGTTCTTGAACAAAAAGCAGATGAAGTGGCCATAGATCTAGTTGAGTGGGCTTTAGGCATTCTTGGTAGAAAAATGCCCTGTTGTGAATTGCTGGTTGAAGGCTCACTGTGTCTGTTATTCTGAAAGTGTCTTGGTTCTGGTTTAAGCACTTGGGCTCCAGACCCAAACTCATTGTGCCTGTTGTTCTAAGTGTCCTTGTTCCGGTTTAAACACTTGGGTTCCAAGCCAATTATTTTGCATTAGGAAGTTTTGTGGTCTAAACTCTTGTGGCAGGATAGAACAGGCTACACACTTCTAAGCTGGGAATTGCTGGTTGAAGGCTCATTGTGTCCGTTATTCTGAAAGTGTCCTCATTCTGATTTAAGCACTTGGGCTCCAAAAAGTACAGTTGTGTACACTTACCATAAATGTAGATGTTCGAGTATATTCACTGTTGCAGTCATCACATTTGGGTTATCTGCCTGCATACCAGTCTTGGATTCCTGCATCGGATGCTATCTCTTCTTCCATGACGTCAGGTCGTCAGGGGTATAAAACATGCAGCCGATGTCATTAAACCAGTTTTTCTTGCCCCAGATGTCAGGTGCCCCCACAATGGGAACCAATTATATGTTATGGTATGCCTCTATCAAAAGCAAACACACCAGTAAACTTAAATACACTAAACAAGAAGGAAAGGTTGAGCCAAGAGAAGTCAGGGGGCTGGAGGGAGGGTAACCAGGACTGCAACAGTGAATACACTCGAACATCTACATTTCTGGTAAGTGTACACAACTGTACTATGTTCTTTGTGTTTCACTGTTGCAGTCATCACATTTGGGTTGATTCCCAAAGCTAATGGAAGGGAGGAGGAAGTTAGAGAGAATTAGCGCCAGCTATTAAGCCCTGCAAGACTGCAGTGGCAAAACCACCTCTGGATTTAGAAAAAATACGCATGTGGTAATGCTTGGTGAAGGTATGTACAGAGCTCCAGGTAGCAGCTTCTAGGATGTCCCTGGTAGGGACTCCTCTGAGAAAGGCTGCAGAGGTAGATGCAGCCATGGTGGAATGTGATCTTATCCCCTGTGGGGTATGTTTTCCATGGTGCTTGTAGCAGAAATGAATGCAATGGGCTATCCATTTTGAAATGGTTTGCTTTGAAATGGCCCTCCCCTCTGCCCCTGCAGCAAAGCCAACTAGCAGCTGTTTAGATTTTCTGAGAGGCTTAGTCCTGTCCAAATAAAATCTAAGTTGTCTGTGCATGTCCAAAGAGTGCAGAATTCGTTCTCCTTTGTTTTGTGGATTAGGAAAAAAGGTAGGCAAATGAATGGACTGATTTAGGGCCACACTAGACACCACCTTGGGCATAAAGGAAGAATTGGTCCTGAGGGAAACTCTGTCTGCATGGAAGATAATGAAGGGTTCCACTGCTATGAGGGCCTGTAATTCAGACACTCTTCTTGCTGAAGTGAGGGCTAGAAGGAAGGCTGTTTTCCAAGAAAGAAATTTCAACTCTGCAGTTGCAGCTGGCTCAAAGGGAGGGAGAGTGAGCTTTTACAATACAAAGTTAAGGTCCCAGGCTGAAGTAGGGGGCTCTCCTGGGGGTCTTAAGTTTTTGGCCCCTCTAAAGAATTGCTTTAGCAGGGGGTGAGAGTAGAGGGCTGGCTCAGTATTATAATGTGCTGAAATGGCAGAGGCATGAATTTTAATTGACGAGAAGGATAGGCCCTTGTGGAGCATTTCTGTTAAGTACTGAAGAATACGAGGTAGGCTGGGCACTGTTGTGCCCATCCCCTGAGTCTGGCTCCAGGAACGGTATCTTTTCCACTTTTCAGCATAGGATTTTCTAGTACTAGGCCTCCTTGCCTCCAGAATGACATTTAGCACCTGCTTACTGAGGGATGCTATTGGAGAGCTCAAGGAATTAGCCAGGCTGCAAGTTTAGGGTTTGAAGCTGAGGGAGCAGAATCTGGCCCGCTTGCTGGGACAGCAGGGAAGGGGTCTGAGGCAGGTGCCATGGTTGTAGCAGTGTCGTACTGCGCAAGAGGGGGTACCAGTGCTGGCGAGGCCAGTCTGGTGCAATCAGTATTGTCCTTGGTTTTCCTATTTGATCTTTAGCAGAACCTTCGAGAGGAGAGGCAGAGGGGGAAAGGTATAAACCGAGAGGCTTTACCAGGTAAAGGACAGGGCATCCACTTTCCAAGCTTGACTGTGGGAAGTCCTTGTGCAGAATTTGTCCAATTGGTAGTTCTGAGGGGAGGCAAACAGGTCTACCTCTGGAGTCCCCCATTTGTTCCTCAAGAGGTTGAATATTTTTGGTTCCAGTTTCCATTCGTGTGGGTTCATGAGATTTCTGCTTAGGTCGTCTGCCAGTGAATTTAGCTTGCCTGGCAGGAATTGAGCATGTAAGGTGCACTTGGTAGCTCAAGGCTGTGTTCCACACAGCCATGGCTAGTCTGCAGAGAGGGTACGAGTGGGTTCCCCCCTGCTTGTTTATGTACCACATAACTGTGGTGTTGTCTGTCTATCAATAATTATCCTGGAAGGATGTGGTCTTTGAAGGCGGTCAGGGAATTCTGTACACATATCTTTTTGGTTGATATGCAGGTGCATCTGTCTTGGGTTCCATTTGCCCTGAATGCACTGCCCTGCCAAGTGAGCCCCCCATGTATAGTCTGATGCGTCTGTAAGGGTTTGTGTGGCAGGGGATAGAGTGAAAGGTTCCATAGTCGAAGCATCTCGCAGCATACCTGACTCCGAATGGGTCTCAGTAGAGGCCTGCAAATCTGAGGTAGCTGGTATCAGGGGCTGCAAAAGCACCTCACTGAGTACCGGTGGACTGGCGACTAGCTTAACAGAAGCACTGTCAGCAGTTTTGGACCTATGCTGTCTGTCACAGTCTTTATCTTTACGTTTTTTCATAAGATGGATTGTCGGATGGATTAACGAAGCCATTTCAAAGTACTGATACAGAGTACCAAAATAATTTGCTGCAAAGATAGCCTGATGACGAATAGTTCGGGGGTTGAACAAGGCACAAAACTGACAGTGAGGGACATCGTGGTCTGGGCCTAAGCAAGGGATGCAGTACGAATGAAAATCTTTATGAGGTATTTGCTTTCCACAGGTAAGACAATGGTTAACTTTTACTGACATCGGTTGGAGCAAGAAAAAAGATCCCCAACGGGGTACTTATCTTTTTTGAAGACTTCAGTTCTGAAACTCGAAAACGAAAATTTCTGTAGTCAGCCGAATGGCACTTGCAAACTGCTTCTGCTTCGGGCACCGCACGGAAGAAAGATTGATGTAATGGTGTCGGCTGCATATTTTACCCCTGACCTCACGTCATGGAAGAAGAGACAGCATCCGACGCAGGAATCCAAGACTCTGGTAATTCAGGCCAGCTGAGGGCTACCTGCAGGCAGATAACCCAAATGTGATGACTGAAACAGTGAAACACGAAGAACATCAGTTATTTTACATTATGAGAGCTGAGGTCTAGATTCATGTGGCAGGAGTGTGTGGCCTACACCTTTCTAAGCTGTAAATTGCTGGTTGACAGTCTATTGTGTTTGTTGTTCTGAAGTGTCTTAGCTCTGACTTAAGCACTTGGGCTCCAAAACTAGTTGTTTTACATTAGGAGGGTTTGTGGTCTAGACTCTTATGATGAAAGAGTGTGGCTTACACCCTTCTAAGCTGTGAATTGCTGATGAACTGCAGCTTTATTTAAACTGTTTTTTGCTGCTGTGACTGTGATTTTATGCATTTTCAATTTCTAGAACTTCCACATTTTATAGCATAGGCCAGATTCAGACTTGTTGAATCTAGTCAGTTTGGTATCACTTGAGCATTAAAACCAACTCTTCACTGAGATAATGAAAGATATGAGGCATCCATTCCTTCCAACTGTAAGCACCTGTTTTTGCTCTTATATTGCACTTTTAATTTGTATTTGCATTCTACTGTCTATTTGGATTGTCTGAACTGTTTTTTCCACATTTGATTGTATACCGATACTGTACTAGCTCAGCTGTAGCATAGCCCAGTTACAAGTTTGTTATTTCTAGGTCTGTTTTGTAACTTCTGAGCATCAAATTTAAGCCATCCTTGTTGGTGAAGACCCTTCTGCACCCTTGTGGGATGAGAGTGCTGTCTGGGTCCCATGTAAATGAGGGTGATTGAACCAGAGCTCAGAGACGGCGTCCTTATTGGCTAGTTTGAGTTAAAAGGATTATTTCTTGTTTTATTTAAACCCTGCATTTGCACTTGTTTGCATGTAGTGCACCATCATGCACTGCTACGTAGCGGTGATTACCATTGGGGGTTATAGACGCAAGTGTTTTGCTTGTTAAATTTTCCCTTAGCACTTTGCTTGTGGGTCCTCCAGAGGTTTTTCGCGGCCCTGCTCTACTGTCAGGTGAAACACTAAGCCTAGCCTCAGAGGTACCAACACACCTCTCACCCACCAGCCATTCCCTAAGTGTGACCCCTTTTCCTGACCATATAAATTTACCTAACACTAGGGAAGGACAATTTCTCACAGTTTCTCCAGCCAGCTTGGTCGACATGAGCGTTTCCTAAGGCAGTGCAGCAAATGTCTCATGCTCACTGGACAACCCTCTACTCCTAGTCCACACTAACAACATTTGAGAGATTCAACTTTATTAAGAGCCTCAAATTCATGCTCTCTCACACACCAGTCACTACATATGACAATGAGTGGGTTTGTCAGCATGCACACCTCACCACCACCTACTCCACCTAAACACATCGCACATACCTACATGTGCAGAGGTCCTCACCAGAAATGTACCTAAACACCAGAGACTTTCCAAACACAAACACAAGCACACTACACAAAGTACAGTTTTGTACCTACCATAAATGTAGATGTTTGAGTATACACTGCTGCAGTCATTACACTTGGGTTATCCTGCCGTCAGGCAGGTCCCCAGTTGGCCTGAGTTCCAAAGTCTTGGTCCGGCGTCGGTTGCTGTCACCTCCTCCCTGACGTCAGTGCGACAGGGGTATACAAGATGCAGCCGACGCCATTGTCTTCAGTTTTTCTTGCCCCAGATGTCAGGTGCCTCTAAATAGGTAGGCAATTCCAATTGCTAATAAAACATACATAAGAAAGGTAAAAAACAACTTACAGCTACCAGCAAATACTCCTCATAGGTAGTAAGGGTAGAAGACATAGGTACGTGCCAGCCAGTAAGAGGGGAAGGAGGGAGGGTAACCTGGACTGCAGCACTCTAACATCTACATTTATGGTAGGTACAAAACTGTACTATGTTCATCGTGTTACACTGCTGCAGTCATTACACTTGGGTAGAATCCCAAAGCTGAGGAAGGGTGGCTGGTTCTATAAGGCATTATGGGTGGCTATAAGGCCCTGCAGCACTGCAGTGGCGAAGCCAGCTCTGGATTTAGAGTATAGAGGCAGATGGTAATGCTTGGTGAAGGTATGTACAGAACTCCAAGTTGCTGTTTCCAAAATATCCTTGGTAGGTACTCCCCTGAGGTAAGCAGTTGAAGTGGCTGTTGCCCTGGTGGAGTGAGATCTAATGCTGCTAGGTACAGGTTTTCCATGGTATGTGTAGCAGAAACGTATACAATGTCCTATCCATTTTGAAATAGTCTGTTCTGAAATAGCTTTTCCCTGTGCTCCTGCAGCATATGCTACTAATAATTGCTCAGATTTTCTGAAAGCTTTGGTTTTGTCCAAGTAGAAGTGTAACTTGCCTGTGAATGTCCAAAGAGTGCAGTAGTCTCTCCCCTTTATTCTGTGGTTTAGGATACAAAGTTGGCAGGTGAATTGTTTGGTTTAGAGCCACACTGGATACCACCTTTGGCATAAAAGTAGGGTTAGTTCTTAAAAGATACCCTGTCCTGGTGGAAAATGAGGAAAGGTTCCACTGCCATTAGTGCCTGTAATTCTGAAACTCTTCGTGCTGATGTTATTGCCAGGAGCAGAGCAGTTTTCCAAGAGATATATTTTAATTCTGCTGTGCTGGCTGGCTCAAAAGGAGGTAAAGTTAGCTTCTCCAAAACAAAGTTGAGGTCCCAATTTGGAGTAGGTGCTCTACAGGGCAGTCTTATGTTTTTAGCCCCTCTGAGGTACTGTTTTAACAGAGGATTAGAGAAAAATGGTGGATCCGTGTTGTAATGAGCAGAGATAGCAGAGGCGTGGATCTTAATGGATGAGAAGGAGAGTCCTTTGTCCAGCATCTCAGTTAAGTATTGTAGTATCTGAGGAATGTTTGGGACAAGAGGGTCAAGGCTGTGAGCATGGTTCCAGGCACAGAATCTCTTCCATTTAACCGAATAGGCTTTCCTGGTACTAGGCCTTCTGGCCTCCAGAATGACATCCATAACAGCTTTGGAGAGAGGCATTGCTTGCTTGACTAAGGAATCTTCCATGCAGCTAGGCTTAAGGTCTTTAGCTGGCTGTGTAGTATTTGTTTGTTATGCTGAGTCAGCAGATGTGGGGTTTGAGGCAAAATCCAGGGTGGTTCTTGTGCTAAGCTCCTTAAGATTGGGTACCAGTGCTGGCGTGGCCAGTTTGGTGCAATCAGGATCATCTTTGGCTCTTCCTGCCTGGCTTTTATGAGTACCTTTGGCAGGAGAGGTAGTGGTGGGAAAGCGTATACTTGTAGGTTCTCCCACCTGAATGAGAGGGTATCCACTTTCCATGCGTGTGGATGGTAACTCCTTGTGCAGAATTTTTGTAGCTGGCAGTTTGTTGGTGATGCAAACAGATCTATGTCCGGGCTCCACCATTTCTGTGTTATCATTCTGAATATTTGTGGATTCAACTCCCATTCGTGGGGATCCATGATGTTTCTGCTTAAGTCGTCTGCCAGTGTGTTTTTCCTTCCTGGCAGGAATTGTGCTTGCAGATGAACTTGAAGGTTTATAGCTGTGTTCTACAAGGTCATAGCTTGTGTGCATAGGGGGTAGGAGTGAGTGCCCCCTTGCTTGTTTATGTACCACATAACTGTGTTGTCTGTCTTTAGTAGTAGTTGTCCTGGATGCAGCAGGTCCTTGAAAGCTATAAGCGCATTTTGTACAGCTAGCATCTCTTTTTGATTGATATGAAGATGCCTTTGTTCTGCGGGCCATGTGCACTGAATACATTTGCCTGTCATGTGTGCTCCCCAGGCGTAATCCGATGCATCTGTTGTCAGTGTTTGCCTGGCTGTGGGTTGTGTAAAAGGCTGTGCCTTGTTGAGGTGACAAGCTCGAGCCCACCACTGAAACTCCTGCTAAAGGCAAGGGATTAGTGGTATAACTGTTTCCAAACTTTGACAGTGTTGAGACCATACATTCTTTAGGTACCATTGTAGTTTCCTCATATGCAATCTGGCATATGGAATTAGTAGTATGCAGGATGCCATGTAACCCAAGGCCTGCAGAATTTTTCTTGCAGGGAGTTGGGTCTTTGTTGCCATCGATTGAAAGTATTGAGTCAGTTGTCCTTGTTTGTCTGGCGTGAGATAAGCCATCTGGGCCGTTGTGTTCAAGCTGGCACCCAGGAATAAAATCTCTTGTGAGGGCACTAGTTTTGATTTCTTTTCGTTTACTGTGTACCCCAGGCAACTTAATAACTTTTTTTTACAAATGCCAGATGCTTTAGAAGAATGTCCTTGATCTCTGCTTGAATCAGGCAGTCGTCCAGGTATGGATAAATTTTAATTCCTTTCTGTCTGCAAAATGCAATTACTGGTGCCAGGCACTTTGTGAAGACCCTGGGCGCAGTAGACAAGCCAAAGGGCAGTGCAGAGAATTTATTAGTGCATTGAACCAGCTATGAATCTGAGGTATCTTCTGCAGTTTTGTCTGATAGGGACATGCAGGTATGCCTCTTTGAGGTCCAAAATCACGAGCCAAGCTTTCTTGCCGGGCATGGGAAGAAGCTGCTGTAATGCCAACATTTTGAATTTCAGAACATCCAGGTAAGTGTTTAGAGATGAAAGATCCAGAATGGGCCTCCAGGCTTTGTCCTTTCTGGGTACCAGAAAGAGTCTTGAGTAAAATCCTTGTCCTTGCTCCTGTGATGGTACCTTTTCAATAGCTCTCATATCCCTGAGTGCTGTAATTTGTTTTTGAGCCTCTGCCCATTGATTTGGTGGCAGATTTGGCATTCCTTTTAACCTTGGCAGAGTGTGAAAGTGGAACCTGTAACCTTGAAATACAATGTTGAGAACCCATTTGTCTTTGGTGATCATTTGCCAATTGTGGTAGAAGAGTGCCAGTTTTCTTCCCAAGGGAGCTGCCAAGAAGGATTTGTTTGGCAGCTGTAGTGGGAAGTCATTGGAGCTGCTTTTTATATGGTTGGGGCCTGTCTTCCCCTTCTTTCTGGCCTGATGCAACCCATTGTTGAGGCCTGTAAGGACCTTGTGTTTGACCTCTACCTCTTGGACGTCTGTATCTTCCCCTTTGAGGTCTGTCTGTAATTGGAAAGGACCAATTCTTAGCTGGTGAGTTTCTGCTAAATCTAGGAGGCTGAACCTGTAAAAAATCCTTCACCGTTTGCATAGACTTTGCTTTATCCTCCATTTTCTTTAATACCTGTTCTGCCTTAACTACAAATAACACATCCTGCTGCAAAGGTGCATGCAATAATGTTGCTTTAACATGATCTGGTAACGTATGTTCTTTTAACTAAACATGTCTTCTAATGACAGAGCCTGTAACTGCTGCTCTGCAGGAGGCCTCTAGAGAATCAAAACCACATTGCAAAGTATGCTTTCCCACTTGTTCAGCTGCATGCAATAAATCCTGCATTTCTTTAAAATTAGGAGGATCTGATTCTGGAAGCATTTTTTGTTTTAACTGAGACAGCAAAAATTGCTGATATTTTAGCATGTGAAACTGGCAATTTAAGGCTCTCATTGCTAAAGTTGCAGACATATAAACTTTCTTTCCCCATCTGTCTAATGCTCTGGAATCTCTGTCAGAGGGAACTGGATTCTTGGCTGATGAAGCCTTAACTCCTTTGGGTCCCTGAGAAATAGTTTCAGGGTCAGCTACCGGGCTTTTATACAGAAATTTATGTGAGTCAGGGACTCTAGTATCTGTCAGGTTTAACAGGGGCTGGAAGTAAGGAATCAGGATTTAAGCTGGATTCAGTATACACATCATCCACAACATCTAACACTGGAGGAATAGCAAGGGGTCTGTGTTGAGGTAATAAAAGGAAATCTCTGAGCCTTTTCTTGGATTCTGAATAATCCTGGCCTTCCCAGTGGAAATGCTCCCTCATGGTATGTAGGGTTTCCCCAAAGGGAGTAGTCCTCAGGCGGTGAGGCTGATGGAATTGATTCCTCAGCATCAGAATCCTCGTAAGGGTGTAAAGAGTATCCTAGGTCTGAGGATGAATCAGAAGAGATGGACACCTGGTCGGATGAGTCATAGGCTGCATACTGTCTAGGCCTTTTACCAGGAGGGGGGATGGGACCCCCTGATCAGAGTGATAAGGTCTTCGGCCATTTTGAGCATTTGTTTCTTAGACATGGAGGCCTGTCCTGGAGAATGCTGTATTTGTTTCTTTGACTTTAAAGGAGGCTTAGACTTAGCTGAGGGTTTAATGCTTAACTGAGTAGGTCTGAAAACACCCTCTGTAGCTGTGGGTTGCTCAGCTACTCCGGATCCCTCTGAAAGGTTAGTCTCGGTAGGCTGAAGAACTTGTGCGTCCGAAGGCCCAGCCATCTCCACGTGGGAGTCAGAGGCGGCTTGTGGTTCTACATAAGTGGTCATCAGGGGCTGCGAAGGCGCCTCGCTGAAAACCGGAGAACCGGCGACTGGCCTAGAAGAGGCTTCTTCGTCAGTTTTGGGCCTCGGATGCCTATCCTTGTCTTTGCGCTTTTTGTGTATTCCAGTCGTTGGAAGTTCCAACGGCAAGGTATAATTGAATTTTCTACCAAAATAATGTCGGGCAAAATCAAACCGACATTTAATAGTGCGCTTGTTAAACCTAGCACAAAATCGACAACCAGTGACGTCGTGGTCAGGGCCTAGACATGGGATACAATAGGAATGGAAATCCTTATGAGGTATTTGCTTCCCACAAGACATACAGTTATTAACTTTTACTGACATTGGTCTGAGGCAAGAAAAAGTTTCCCCAACGGGGTACTTAGCTTTGTAGAAGACTTCGGTTCTGGATTCGGAATGAAAATCTCAGGAGACGGCCGACCGGCACTTGCGAACTGCTTTTGCTTCAGGCACTGCGCGGCAAGAAAGACTGAAGAAAATGGCGTCGGCTGCATCTTATATACCCCTGTCACACTGATGTCAGGGAGGAGGCGACAGCAACCAACGCCGGACCAAGACTTTGGAACTCAGGCCGACTGGGGAACCACCTGACGGCAGGATAACCCAAGTGTAATGACTGCAGCAGTGTAACACGATGAACATCACTTCCTCTGCAGAAGCTGCCATCATCCTTTCCATGACCTCAAATTTCAACCACAGAGTCCAGTGATACTAGTGGAGATGCCCAAACTGGCATAAATTCTGTCCCCACCAAAGTGGACATAAGTGGCACTGAAGAAGGAATAATTACCATCAAAGACCTGGGGGAGAGGCTCAGAGGAGGAAATCAGTGATGATGCATTTAAGGCCAAAATCTCAGACACCAAAAAAGACACTGAGCAGATTCATGCTTAAGAATCACAGTCTTGCACTCAGTCCCATGATTCATTCACAGTTGAATGCCTCTATGTCTAGTGAATCAGATGAGAAATAGCTGGAGCAGAGATCAGTGTGCCAGTTGCTATTGGAAACACAGGCTCCTGATGGTGTCCCTGTTCTGAAGCCACCATTGCCTAAACATGGACCGTGGAAGAACAAATGAGATGAAGGGCCAATCCGATCCATTATAGAAAAAGAGGAAGATGGGATGACACCCATTTCAATCTATGTCTTCAAAAAGACTCTTATCATACATTCCCAATCCCTATCTGTATTTCAGAACAACCTGATAGACCAGAGTAAGAAAAGTGAAAGAAGGCCTTGAAACAAAAGTACAGTTGTATATACTTACCATAAATTTAGATGTTAAGAGTGTATTCCCTGTTGCAGTCATCACACTTGGGTAATCTGCCTGCAGGTAAGCCCTCAGTTGGCCCGAATACCAGAGACTTAGCATTTCTGCGTCGGATGCTGTCGCTCCAGGACTGATGTCAGATCGTTGGGGGTATAAAAATAGGCAGCAGATGCCATTACATCAGTTTTTCTTGCCCCAAATGTCAGGAGCCCCCCCCCCAATAGGGAGCTAAATTATGGTTGGGGAAAACAACACCAGGAAAAAGTACATAATACCCATGGGGTAGTAAAAGGCATAGATAGATTAGAGAGAGAGAAAAACGGGGGGTGGGTTGGAGGGAGGGAAACCAGGACTGCAACAGTGAATACACTCGAAGATCTACATTTATGGTATGTGTACACAACTGTACTATGTTCTTCGTGTTTCACTGTTGCAGTCATTACACTTGGGTAGATTCCCAAAGCTGAAGAAGGGTGGAGGCAGTCAAGAAGAGTTGGGGCTGGCTAGTATGCTTTGCAGGACTGCTGTTGCAAAACCTACCCTGGATTTGGAAAAGATAGACAGGTGGTAATACTTGGTGAAGGTGTATACAGAACTCCAGGTAGCAGCTTCCAGGATGTCCCTGGTAGGGACTCCCCTGAGGAATGCTGTAGAGGTAGAAGTTGCCCTAATGGAATGTGTTCTGACCCCGAGGGGTTGGTTTCCCATGGTGCTTGTAGTAGAAATGGATGCAATGTGCTATCCATTTGGAAATTGTTTGCTTAGAAATGGCCTTGCCCTCTGCCCTTGTTACAAAGCTGACTAGTAACTGTCAGATTTTCTGAAGGGCTTAGTCCTATCAAGGTAGAATCTGAGCTGTCTGTGCACATCCAAGGAGTGCAGGATCCTTTCCCCCTTATTTTGAGGACTAGGGAAGAAGGTAGGCAAATGGAAAGATTGGTTGAGAGCCACACTGGACACCACTTTAGGCATAAAGGAAGGGTTAGTCCTGAGGAAAACCCTGTCAGCATGGAAAATAATGAAGGTTTCCACAGCCATAAGTGCTTGTAGCTCACACAGTCTTCTAGCTGAAGTGATGGCCAGAAGCAAGGCTGTTTTCCAAGAAATTAATTTTAACTCTGCTGATGCTGCAGGTTCAAATGGGGTGGGGGTAGCATAAGCTTTTCCAGTACAAAGTTAAGGTCCCAAGCAGGGGTGGGTGCTCATCTTGGTGGCCCCTCTCAGGAACTGTTTGATAACAGGGTGAAAGAAGAGAGGTGGCTCAGTGTTGTAATGAGCCGAAATGGCAGAGGCATGAATCTTAATGGGGGAGAAGGATAGGCCTCTGTGGATTAGATCTGCTAAGTAATCCAAAATTAGAGGCAAGTAGGGAAGAGTTGTGTCCTCTTCTTTAGACTGAATCCAGCAGCAGTACATTTTCCACTTATCAGCATAGGATTTCCTTGTACTGGGTCTACTGGCTTCAAGTAGGACGTCCAGCACCTGCTTGCTTAGGTTGGTTATTGGGGGAGAATTCAAGGAATATTCCAGGCTGCAAGTTTT
>NC_056732.1:64413645-64428303 GCF_019279795.1 Protopterus annectens
TGTGCAGAATTTGTCCAATTGGTAGTTCTGGGGGGAGGCAAACAGGTCTATATCAGAGCTCCCCCACTTGTTTATCAACATCTTGAAAGTCTTTGGTTCCAGTTTCCACTTGTGGGTCCATGAGATTTCTGCTTAGTTCGTCTGCCAGTGTATTTATTTAGTTTTCCTGGCAGGAATTGAGCCTGTAGATGCACTTGGTAGCTCAAGTGGGGGTAAGAATGGGTACCCTCCTGCTTGTTTATGTACCACATAACAGTGGTGTTGTCCGTCTTCACCATTAATTGTCCTGGAAGAATGTGGTCCTTGACGGCTGTCAGAGCATTCTGTACAGCTAACATTTCTTTTTGATTGATATGCAGGTGCATTTGACTTGGGCTCTATTTGCCCTGAATGCACTTCCCTGCAAGGTGAGCCCCCCATGCATAGTCTGATGCGTCTGTTGTTAGGGATTGGGCAGCAGGGGGTAGAGTGAATGGTAGTCCCTTGTTTTGGTGGCAGGCCTCTGCCCACCAAAGGAATTCTAACCATAGGCAAGGTATGACAGGAATCACTGCTTCTAGATCCTTAGAATGCTGACACCATAGGCTTTTTAGATACCATTGTAGTTTCCTCATATGCAGTCTTGCATATGGAATTAATAGAATGCAGGAGGCCATGAACCCCAAGGCTTTCAGTATTTGCCTTGCAGACAGCAGGGTTTTTGCGGCCACTAGCTTGAAGTAAGTTGTCAAATAAATTTGTTTCTCTGGCGTAAGGAAAGCCATCTGGGATTTTGAGTTCAAGCTAGCTCCCAGGAATATAATTTGTTGACAGGGTACCAGATGTGATTTATTTTCATTTATAGTGTACCCCAGACAAGTTAGCACCTTTTGTACAAATGCCAGATGATTCAAAAGTATGTCCTGGCTTTCTGCCTGAATTAGACAATCGTCCAGGTATGGGTATATTTTAATATTTCTTTGCCTGCAAAATGCAATGACTGGAGCTAGGCCTTTGTGAATACCCTGGGCGCAGTAGATAAATCAAAGGGCAGTGCAGAGAAATGATAGTGCATGTAGCCTGCTTTGAAGTGTAGGTACCTTCTGCAAGATTCCCCGATTGGGATGTGCAGGTAGGCTTCCTTTAAATCCAGTGTTGCCAACCAGGCATCTTTGCCTAGCATAGGAAGCAACTGGTGAAGAGTTAGCATCTTGAATTTTGGAATCACCAAAAAGGTGTTTTAGATAGAAAGGTCCAGGATAGGACGCCATGAGTTGCCTTTTCTGGGTACCAGGAAAAGTCTTGAATAGAAACCCTTTTCCTCTTCTGGTACAGTTTGAATAGCCTTTATACTTAAGAGAGAGAGTACTTGCTTTTGAGCCTCTGCCCACTGATTTGGGGGTAGACCTGGCCAACTGTTTGGGGTTGGTAACATGTGGAAGTGAAATCTGTATCCTTGGGAGAATATATTTAAAACCCATTTGTCCTGGGTAATGAGTTCCCAGTTTTTTGCCTGAAGAGCAATCTTTCCCCCCAAAGGGGCAGTCAGTTGCGAAATGCTTGGAAGTTTTTAAGTTAAGTCATTGAGACAGTTTACCATAGGGGGGAGTCTTACTACTCCCTGATTTGGAAGTGGGAGCCCCCCACTGCTTAGTGCTGTGCATACCCTGGGACTGAAGCCTGGGTGTTCTGCTGGTTCTGGGTTTGGACTAAGAAGGCCTGGAAGAGGCAGGAAAGGACCAATTCTTAGAAGGCCAATGCCTACTAAATCTTGGAGGCTGTACTTGTAGGAATTTTTTAACAGTTTGCATAGATTTAGCTTTTTCCTCCATCATTTTAAGAACTTCTTCCACTTTGTTGCCAAACAGGCAGTCCTGATTTAAGGGACCATTAATTTGGCTTTAACATGATCTGGCAAGGATTGCTCCTTAAGCCAAGCAAGCCTTCTAAGTACAGACCCAGAAACAGCAGCCCTGCAAGACACCTCTAGTGAATCAAAACCACACTGCAAAGTATATATTCCAACCTGCTCAGCAGAATGCATTAAATCCTGTCAGGAATCAACATCATTTTCTGTTTAAGCAATCCAATAATATGCTGCTGATACTTTAACATATGAAACTGGCAATTTAAGGCCCTAATGGCCAAGGTTGCAGAAAAAGTGTATACCTTCTTACCCCATCTATCCAGCGCCCTGGAGTCTCTATCAGAGGGGGTAGGATTTTTGGCAGTAGTAGCCTTAATGCCCTTGGGTCCCTGTGAAATGGTCTCAGGATCCCAAGTAGGATTTTTAAAAAGGAACTTGTGAGAGTCAGGAACCCTATAATATCTATCAGGTTTTCTGGGAGCAGGAGGTAAAGAGTCAGGGGCCAAGCTAGATTATTTGATAGGCATCATCAACAATGTCTAGTACAGGAGGGATAGCTAAAGGCCTGTGCTGGGGCAGGAGTAAGAAATCCCTAAGCCTCTTTTTAGAATCAGAGTAATCCTGGCTTTCCCAACGAAAATGCTCCCCAAGAGTATGCAAGGTTTACCAAAAGAGAAATCCTTTGGGGGGAAGCAGAGGGAATAGAGTCCTCTGCATCAGAATCCTCATAGGTAGATAAGAGTAAATCCTGGTCAGAGGAAACAAATTTCAGAATCCTGGTCAGAAGTATCGTAAGCAAATTCAGTCCTGGGTCTCTTAGAAGGGGAAGGTTGACCTCCCCTGATTAAAGTAATAAGGTCTTCAGCCCATTCTAATCATTTGTTTTTTAGGCATAGAGGTCTGACCGTGCGGTCTGGGCATCGGTTTTCTAGGCATGGTTCGCGTTTTAGGCCTTGAAGAAGAAGATGGCGTTGGTTTAATATGCAAGTCAGTAGGCCTGAATACACCCTCAGAAGCCGGTGCCTACACAGCGGCTCCAGACCCATCCAAGGTAGATCCATCCTCAGGTTCCACAGTTGAAGCATCTCCCGGCATACCGGACTCCAAATGGGTCTCAGTAGAGGCCTACGAATCTGAAGTAGCGGGTATCAGGGGCTGCGAAAGCACCTCACTGAGTACCGGCAAACTGGCGACTGGCTTAGGAGAAGCGTCGTAGGCAGCGCTGGACTTAGTCGGCCTGTCTGTGTCTTTATCTTTGCGTTTTTTCAGAATGTCGGTAGTCGGATGGCTTACCGAAGACATATCTGGATAATTGAACCGAGTACCAAAATATTTAGAAGCGTAAATATACAGACGACGAATAGTTTGTTGCTTAAATAAGGCACAAAATAGACAGCGAGGTACGTCATGGTCAAGGCAAGGAATACAGTAAGAATGAAAATCTTTATGAGGTATTTGATTTCCACAAGAAATACAATTACTGAATTTTACTGACATTGGTTTAGAGAAAGAAAAAGTTTCCCCAATGGGGTACTTAGCTTTAGATGAAGACTTCGGTTCTGAAACTCGAAAACAAGTTTTTTACTGACCATAACGTTCGATGTATGTAGTCCATCTCGCCTTACATTCTTACCCCTGGGTTCGGAGCCGAACCTTGGCTGCGACTCCGCCATACTCTAGAGCTCAAAGTCTTCAATTGGCTCGTGGATAAGAGGTATCCCATCATGCAACAGGCCCATTCCCCAGATCTTGTTTGCTGCAAGCACGCGTGCACACACACACACACACACACACACACACACACACACAAGAAAAACAACCCTAACAGAAAGGACTACTGACACCTAGAGACTATACCTCCAGGTCCTCAAGGGGAGGTAGGAGGGGGGAGTTAGTAAGAATGTAAGGCTTGATGTTATGCAGTCCAGTCTCGCCTTCATTCTTACCCCTGGGACAGTGTCCCTAGCACCTTGACCTTGGGTGGCTCAGTGAAAAATACTCGAGCACTGTGGAACCAAAGGAAGATCTGCCTCCAGAGACCAGATCTAATTTGTAGTGACTAATAAAAGTATGAGGCGAAGCCCATGTTGCTGCAGCACAAATATCATCCATAGACATCCTAGCCTGAAATGCAGTAGAGGTAGCCAGAGATCATGTAGAATGAGCGTTCACTTTAAAGGGTAATTCTTTGTTATTGGAACCATAAATAAATGAGATGTAATTGGAAATCCAGCGAGACAAGGTTACTTTAGAAACAGGAACCCCAAGGCTACTGTTTGAAAAAGAGACAAACCAGTTGATCTGATTTCCTGAAATCTTTTGTCCTGTGTAAATAGAAACACAATTGTCTATGAAGGTCTAGCTGATGAAACTTAAATTCTGCCTTGTTAGAAAATTCAGAAAAAATCAAAGGCAACTCAATGGACTGGTTGACATTGACAACAGAAGCAACCTTTGGAATAAAGGAAGGACTGGCTCTTAAGGAGACCCTGTCTTTATGAAACACCAAATAAGGTGGCTTAATTGATAAAGCTTGGAGCTCAGAGATCCGCCTAGCTGAAGTTATGGCTACCAAAAATACTGTCTTCAATGACAAGAATTTTAGGTCACACGTAGCTGTGGGCTCAAAGGGAGCCAAGGTGAGCTTCTGTAATACAAAATTGAGGTCCCATGGCATTACTGGATCAAAGACTGGAGGTCAGAGTAACATTGTCCCTTACAGAAAGGTCCTACAAAGCCTATGAGCCATAAGGTCGGGCTCATTAGCAACGTGAAAGGTAGAAATCGCTGCCAATTGCACTTTAATGGTTGCTGCAGCTGATCCCTGATTGAACAGTTGAGAAAGAAATTCTAATATTGCCGAAATAGGAGCTGTATAAGGATCAATGTGTCTTTCACGGGCCCAAATGGAGAATCTCTTCCACTTACTGGAATAAATCTTTCTGGTAGAAGGCTTGTGGGAAGAAGACAGAATGTGGACCACACCTGGGGAAAAATCATGAAGCCTGACGGAACTGGAGCAGCCAACCTGTCAATTTGAAGGTCTGGATGGAAGGATGGAACTGTCCTGACATACGAGTCAGATCATCTGGATCTGGGTCCAGAATCCAGGGATCGTCCATTAGACAGGGTTGAAGGAAGGGAAACCAAATCTGACAAGGCCAGTGTGGGGCAATCAGGATCACCTTGCTTCCCAAAGACTGTGCTTTCTGAATGACCTTTCATATCAGAGGAAACGGTGGAAATGCATAGAGAAGACCGGAGGGCCAGTCATGAACCAGAGAGTCCCTGGGTGTCTCCCCCTCCGGGGGGATAAGGGTGAAGTAGCTGCTGCATTTGGCATTGAGGGGGCTGGCAAATAGAAAGCAGCAAGGCTGACCCCATCTGCAGAATATCTTCTCCGCAACATATTTGTTCAGAGACCACTCGTGAGGCATTAGGATAACTCTGCTCAGTCTGTCACCAATCACGTTGGACTTCCCCGGTATATGCATTGCAACTCGAAAGCATTGGGAAGACACCGCCCACTGCCAAACTCAAAGCCCCTCTCTGCAAAGGGGGTATGATTTGGTTCCTCCCTGCTTGTTCAGATACCATACCACTGACATGTTGTCTGAGTGGACTGCAATTGTCCCTAGAGAGAGAAAGCTCTAAAGTGCTTGCAACGCTAATGGCACTGCTCTCATCTCCAAGACATTGATATGCAAATGGGTCTCGTGATCCTGCCACGTGCCTTGGACTGTCCTGCCGAGATAATGCCCCCCCCCCACCCAATCTAGGAGGCATTCGTGGTCACCGTGGCAACTGGAGAAGATGGGACAAAAGGCTTGCCCACGTTGAGATTGCTGGCCTGCAGCCACCAGCATAGATCCTGCCTGCAAGTGTCCATAATCAGAATAGAATGGGAGAGTGGAAGATGCTGTAGTGACCATTGGGCGAAAAGCAGCCACTAAAGAACCCTCATGTGTAGTCTGGCAAGGGGAACTAGCATGATCGTGGCAGCCATGGTCTCTAATAACTTGAGGACCACTTTTGCCTTGACCTTCCTCACTGGTAGTAAGGCGTAGACCTGCTGTTGTAGAGCCTGGATTCTCTCTTCTGGTAAGAAGGCCCTCATGAGCACCGTATCTAGTTTGGCGCCGATAAAAGTGACATGCTGCGAGGGCAACAAGACAGATTTTTCCCAATTTAGAGTAATTCCTAACCTTTGGCACAGTGTAATGGTGGCGTCCCTGGTCTGTAACAGTAGATGCCCGGTGGTGGCAGAAAGGAGCCAGAAGCGTAGATGACTTCTCGATGCCCTGTCCATCTTGATATGGTAGTAAGCATCTTTGAGGTCAATGGAGCACATCCACACAGCTTTCCCTAACAGAGGGAGGATTGACTGTAAGGTGACCATGCGGAACTTGGACTTTTGTACCTGTAGGTACAATCGGCTGAGATCCAAGATGGGTATCAGGTCCCCTGTTCTTTTCGGCACCAAAAAGAATCTGGAGTAAGTCCCTAATCCTACTTGGTCTGCGGGGACAGGCTGGATGGCTCTCTTTGAAAGTAACTTTTTGATTTCTAAAGTTGCAAAATCCCTGTGACTGGGTGGAATGTCTGGAATTCTCTTGGTTGGCGGGGAAGGAGAAGAGAAGGGAATATGATAACCTCTGGAAATTATCTTTAATACCCACTCATCTTGTGTGACATCTTGCCAGGCTTCTGGGAATAAAGAAATGCAACCCCTGACCAGCTCCAGAGACGCACAGTCGGGCCTCCTTTCAGGAGCGCTGGTAGGGAGAACCGCAAAAGGAATCACGGTCCCCCTGGTTATGTGGGCCTCCTCTACCTCTAGGGCAGTGTCTACCTGAATTTCTATCCCATCCCCTGCCTCTGGAGGGGGAATCACTTTGTGCATCCTGAAAAATCCTCTACGACTTCCTGAACCACATTTTCCCACCCTTCTGGCCCTTGGGGTAAGGTCTAGAAGGCATGGAAAAATGGACTCCCATGGCAGACAGGGTTTTTCCTTCCTGCTCACACCTAGTGAGAGTGTCCTTCACCTTGGTTCCGAATAACGGTGAACCGTCAAATGGAGCATTGGTGAACGCAGACTTGAAGGCCTCAATGAAATTACACAGGTGCATCCAGGAGTGTCTCCTAAGAGCGACTCCGGAACCCGCTGCACTGCTCGCTCTGTCAGCTGCGTATGAGATCAGCCTCATGGAGGAGTTGGTACGGGAATTTAGGGTGGACATCTGTGCATTGACCTTCTTTGCCATGGCATCAGAAACATTACCCTGTAGAGAATCTCCTAGCTCTTTTAGGAGATATCTCTGAAGCCTTGTAAAATGCGTCAAGTAGTTCAGCGACCACAGAGTAAAGGCCGCTGAGGTAAACACATGCTTTCCATACCTGTCCATGGCCCGGGACTCCTTGTTAGGCAGATGGATGGTAGATGAAGTTTCAGCAAGTTCCTTCTTGGTGGCTGCTGCCACCACCATGGCATCTACTAGAACACCTTTTGTCAGATATTCCTCGTCTGTGGGAGCGGACAAAAACTTATTGGGTGTCCTAGGGACCGGTTCCACAGTGTCAGGAGTTTCCCACACTTTGACAGACGAGATCTAGTAGCTCATCGAAAGGGGGAAACACCCAAGAGGCGGAAGGTTGAGACCCGAAAGCCTTCAGGAACACCGACTCATCAGAAGGGGATTTGGAGGGCCACCCGCCTCTCTGCTTCAAGATCTCATGGATATCTGAAAAAGAGATATCTTCAGAAGATGACTTGGGGGACCCTTCAGACTCCTCGAGGTCGGTGTCCGACGTAAGAGACTCATACGGGGAGTCGACGTGTTTCCTCTTATACAATCTCTTTCTGATGGGCTCCTCAGGCAAAAACTCTGGGGAGACGTCAGAAAGTTGAGGACCACTCATGGAGGTATCCTGAGGCCTTGGGTCTACGCTGTCCATGGATAGAGGGTGATCTGAAACTGACAAAGGTGCTGGAGGTGGCAGAGTGTCGGTGCCGTAAGATGCAGCTGACGACCTGGCCAGCACACTCCCCATAACCTCGAAGGCTGATCCCCCCGGCTCCGAAGGCCGACTAACCGTAGAGGATACGGTAGTAGCCCTTGGTGCAGAGGAGATGAGGTCCGAAGCAGATGTCTGGTCCAAGCTCACCCGAGCCAAAGCACCGAGAGGAAGGCCCGGAACCGATGAAGATTGATCAGAGCCCTCCCCCTTGGGTCCGACCTGGGAACTGTGGATCCTCGACCCTGTGGATGGAACAGATGGGGTTGGAGCGGAAATCGGAACTGAGAGGCCAGGCGAAGCTACTGGAACCGACCTAACGGCACCTGACGGAACCGACAACTCTGGCTCCGAGGGCCAAGAAAGGCTCGGAGGAGGAACAACAAATGAAGAGGCCATTGTCTCCGGAGCCGACTGGGTCGGAGCCGAAATCAATTTGGCCAGCACCAATGACTGAAGCAGTTTCTTCACCACTCTATCAACGCCCTCATTGGAAAGGGACCTCGAGGACCTGGAGGATATAGTTGGAGATCTGGATCTCCCTCCAGAGGGAGAATGATGTGAAGGAGAACCTGGTCTAACAACTGGAGACCGTCTCTGAACCAAAATATCCGTGATCGGCTCCGAAAGGCTGGGAGCCGATATAGACTTAGTCAATACACCACCTTCTGTCAGCACTGAAGCCAATGGAGCCGAAGGAGAAGCTGCTCTAGCAACTTTCTCTGGCGGCTCCGAAGAAACAGATGGAGCCAGAGAGTGCTTCTTAGCAGTCTTTTTGTCCTTTTTGGCTGGAGAGGATATGGCACTGGAAGACTTAGCCAAGTCTTCCTCGAAGGAGTGTTTAAGCAGTCCTTTCAGAATGAGCTTGTTCTTCCTCTCTTGTAGCATGCGGGAACTGAAGGAATGACAAAACAAGCAGGACTCTTGGAGGAGAATAGCCCCCAAGCAGTACACGCATACGGAGTGCCCATCAGTCAAAGACACTTTATTGTTGCATTCAACACATTTTTTAAAGCCTGAAGGTCTGTGTTCCTTAGAATCCTTAGACATGCTGTATAAAGGAGTACACACACAGGGACAAGCTGCAAAACCACACGTACACACAAAAGTCCTAACTAAACCCCACGCAGGAAACTAGAGCCTCTAGCTAAAAATGGCCTAGTAACCGACGGGAACAAAAACTACAGGGAGGACTAGGTCTTCTAATTTAAACGGGCCTAGCCCGGGGAAAACAGGACAACGCCACTACCAGACGACAAAACACTAAATAAGCTACAAGTAACAGGAAGCACAACACAAAAAGACCACACGGAAACAATGGAGAGGACTAGGTCCTCTAACTGAAACGGGCCTAGCACGTGGGAAGAAAGGGAGTGAACGGGATAACAAAAAAACGGCCAATGAAAACGGCCACACAACCAGCAAGAGAGAGAGAGGCACACAGTAGCTATGAAAATAGTTTTTATGATCAACAAATAGCCAAAACTTTAGAAAAAAAGTATACTTAGCCATGGCCAAAAGCAAGACCACATCTGAGCGTAACGAGCGGCAAACGAGATCTGGGGAATGGGCCTGTTGCATAATGGGATACCTCTTAGCCACGAGCCAATTGAAGACTTTGAGCTAGAGTATGGCCGAGTCAGGGGTAAGAATGAAGGCGAGATTGGACTACATAACATCAAAAATTTCAGGAGTCGGTCGACTGGCACTTGCAGACTGCTTCTGCTTCGGGCACCGCATGGCAAGAAAGACTGATGTAATGGCGTCGGCTGTATGCTTTATACCCCTGACTACCTGACATCACAGAAGATGAGACAGCAACCGATGCAGGACCCAAGACTTTGATAATCAGGCCGACTGAGGGCTACTGCAAGCAAATAACCCAAATGTGATGACTGCAACAGTGAAACACGAAGAACATCGGAAATATTTAGCGACAATAAGGGCCAGAAGACGAATGGTTCCAGCGTTGAAGAAGGCACAAAACCCGACAGCGAGGTACGTCGTGGTCTGGGGCTAAACAGGTGACGCAGTAGGAATGAAAATCTCAGTGTGGTATTTGCTTTCCACAGGCAAGACAATTATTAACCTTTCCTGACATCGGTTAGAGCAAGAAAAAATTATCCCCAATGGGGTATTTAGCTTAAAAAGACTTCAAGATGATTCAATTCGTAAACGAAAACTCAGGTAGCAGCCGACCTGCACTTGCAAACTGCTTCTGCTTTGGGCTCCTCAGCAAGAAAGACTGATGTAATGGTGTCGGCTGCCTGTTTTTATTCACCTGACGTCAATCCTGGAGTGACAGCATCCAATGCGGAAATACTAAGTCTCTGGTATTCGGGCCGACTGAGGGCTACCTGCAGGCAGATAACCCAAGTGTGATGCTGTAAAAGTGAAATACAAAGAACATCCTGGGTAATTCTATTTCAGAGGAATTCTGCCCACAGAAGGCCTTAGAGACTTGTCCCTTAAAATGATCACCATCTCCAAAGGAGCCATCACCCAGGGAGAAGGCTGTTTAGCTGGCTCAGTAAAGGGGGGGGTCAGATCTAGCTTCAGCATTTTTTGATACAGAGTAAGAGACGGAGTTTTCAGCCTTCCACTTCTTTTGTTTGCTAGCTTTAGACTTGTCTTTGCCCTTCTTGAGCTTTTCAGAAGAAGGGTCAGTTAGCATATCAGTTTGTTATGTCTATCCGCAAGAGATCTACGCCTGAAGGATTTGGAAATGGAGCAGTCCGACGATAAACATTCTGACCCCAAACACACCACAAAGAGGTCATGGGTGTCCTGGGTGGAATTGTTTGGCCACATCTGACACACTTTTGAAAGCAAACTATTTATCCTTATCAATCACTACATATATGAAAGGAAATTTCTCTCAATCACCAATACACAGATATAAAACAGCTAACAGTGATAACTACCAACAAATGACAGCTTTAGAGAATATACATTTTTTTTCTTAATTTCTTAAAGAAAGGGAGTCACTGGGCCAAAAACCTGATGACTTGGGGAAAACTTTGACAGGAGATTTAAGTCATAATAAAGAAAGAGAAAATTGCAATGTGTAGAAAAATTATAGTCTTAAAAAACTAGAGCACTTCCAAATGGAAGACACTGAAAAAAATACCAGAATGAATACAAGTTGAAAGGAGTGCTTAGCTGTGAACAAGAATTCCTTCTGAACATAATGATGGCAAACAATATCTGAGGGAACTTGACAGCAAAGGGGATTATGGGAGAAAAAATCTTAAAGGAGCTTCAGGCTTGTAGCTTTAGTATGGAAGGATCACATCTGACAAGAGTCTTGATATCCAGTCAGATGATACAGGAATGAATAGGATACTCTGATTTCAGAGAACTGTGCAGATGAAATTAACAGCATTCCACAGAAGGAGATGGACACAAAAATGTGGAGGAAATTAAGATGGCAGAGAATGGGAAGAAAAATATTTTGCAGAGAAGAAAATTGCTTGCTACAGGAGCTAATCAAAGTGGCATAATGGGTGTATGTTAGGTGGTGCAAAGTAGGTATCTCATGCCACATCATTCTTTTCACAGCCTCCCCAACAACATTCCAGTTACTTCTACATTCATTATGTACCAAAATCATCTTTTGCAATTTTCTGTATTTCTGTTTTAAAAAGCCCATCTACAGAGTCCAGTCTCTATAACTTGGAAAACTGTTTCTTTAGTTAACTTAAAAATTGTCAGAGTTCTTCAAAACTGTCTTTTCTGCTTCTTCTTTGGTTATAACTAAATTCAACTGAATCTCACCCTAAATCTCTATAAAACATTTTGAAAAGTTATATCTAAGAACACAGAACAAACAAAATGCTGTACAACAGGGAATATTTTGACAGGAAGAAAATGGTTATATGAAAAACAGAGCTGTATATAATTGCTACTAGTGTTAAAAGTACATCAGTTTTACTTAAGGAAACCAGAAAGGATAGAAATACCTTAAACCTTGTTCCAAACCAGAATGACACAATCATATCTCTGTTGAGTTGAGCCCAGACATACAATACAGACATGATGAGGGGAATCATAAGCAACTGCAACATGAAAAAAAGGAATGACATTGCATTAGTTAATTAAATAACAATACTTTCATAACTTACCAAATCAAAAAAGAAAAACACTGCCTGTCCCCTCCTTAATGTGTCCAATAATGAAAATAGGACATTTTTTTCCAAAAAGATTCCTTGCTTGGAATGTCCATGTGCCTAGCTAATCCATGCCATGATCATCAACCACAGGTAAATAAAATGAACTTCTACCTACCAACAAATCAAGAAACAGCAACACAGATATGCCACAACATTATCAAAACAAGTGTTATAAGGTTACATACTTACCCAGGCAACTCCAACAGCATTAGTCAATGGAAAGCCCACAAATCTAAATGGGAAGGAAGAGAGTACTGCTGACTCATCAAGGAGGGACCTGTAGACTATCCAAGTACAAGAAACTTCCTTGAAGAGTCCTAGGGAGGGCAGAATCCCAAGCAGTAGCACCAGGATGCAAGAAGTAGGAAGACACAGCTCATATGACCAAGTCCTGGAGAAGGGACATCCCAAAAGTGGCCAAACTCCCTGGGCTGCAGTTAATTCAATAATGCCTGGTGAATGTGTACACCAAGCATGAAGTGGCCAAAGCATAAATCACTGCAACAGAGGCATTCTTGAAGCAAGCAAAGGATAAAAGACATTCTCTACTGGCATAACCTTTGAGTGCAACACTTGCAAATAATGGGTGGCTTACCAACTGATGGCAAGACTTAATGCAGTTAATACCTAATTGGATAGCATTTGCTTGGCAAATGTAAGACCTCTGCCTCCCTCGAACAAAGAAGCAATCAGCTGGTCAATATTCTCAAACTCGTGCATCCTCCACAGGTAGCAAATGGGGCACTTCCCTACAGTTTTTGCTGCTGCAAAGAAAATAAGGTAGCAGATGCACTGATTCAGGAAATTCTCCCAAACCATCTCTGGAACAAAGTACATTAAAGCATTGTCAAAACAAACAACAAAAAATAAACTACAATGCTGGATAGGCATGACTGTCTTAATATAAACTTCAGAACCCACTTAAATTACATGCCTCTCCATTCTTTAAGAAAAATACTTGACCAGCAGATGCAGGGCCGTGATTCTGTCCTCAAAAAGGTCATAATGTGCATAAAAGTACAGTTGTATAAGTAAAGTTACCATAACAGTAAATATTTAAATCATCACTGGTGAAGTAGCCTCAGTAATATGGATTGTAGCTTGCTAAGGATACAACAGCCGTCCAGCTTCCAAAATTTAAGCGCATCTTCCATGTGCCCAGTTAACCAGCTTGAGCAGAGCTGAAGAAAAAGAGTGGTTTGGGTGGCAAGCTCTTAAGAGCTTTCATGCCAACTGAGAGAGGGAGGCTAGAGCCCTGAAAATTTAAATGCTAAGAAAATAAAGGTCCTCAACCTGGCAATAAAACATACAAAAATAGGGGGATGGAGGGAGGAAGCAGCTACTGCAGCAGTCAGCATTCGAACATCTACTGTTATGGTTTACTTACACAACTGTACTCTATTCATAGTCTGCTGCAATAGCCGTAGCTATATAGATAGATCACAGCTTAAACTGACTGGGAAGAGGATGGAGGAGGATCAAGAGTTCCATGGTCCTACAAAGTCTGCCCCTAGACCTGGAGAAGGAAACTAGTTTGTAGTGCTTTGTATAGATATATACAGATAACCAAGCTGCTGCTTCTAACATATTTCTAAAAATCCAACCCTTTCCAAAAAGAAACAAATGAAGGAGAGGGCCCTGGCAGAATGAGTCGTGAACCTGGTCAAAGTAACAGCCTGCATTTAATTACTGGAACCTGTGTTCTGAGAGACTGCCTTCCAGACTATCTGCAAATATACAGAGCTGAGTATATATTTTTTAGTTATAGAGTTTAATTGTTGCTTAGATCTCTGTTCTGTCTCACTGTCATGAGAAACTGATCTGCAAATATACAGAGGTGAGTATATTTTTTGATTTGTTGCTTAGATCTCGGTTGAAACTGCCCCCCCCCCCCCCCCCCATTTTCTGTCCTGTCTTCAGGTGGTATAACTGGCTTTTACAACCTGTGTTTAATCCAACTCAAGGATCACTTAATTTGACCTGTTAGTAACAGTCTGCATTTAATTACTGGAACCTGTGCCCTCAGAGACTGCCTTCCAGACTATCTGCAAATATACAGAGCTGAGTATATGTTTTTTTTGGTTATAGAGTTTAATTGTTGCTTAGATCTCTGTTGAAACTGTTGTCTCACTGGTCTGAGAGACTGATCTGCAAATATACAGAGCCAAGTATATTTTTTTTGGTTTTACAGTTTGTACTGTTAGTTGTTGCTTAGATCTCTGTTGAAACTGTTTTCCCCACCCACTCTCCCTATTTTTGGTTTGTAGTTTAAATTTGGGGGCTTTTGCAGATACCCACCCCACTGTAGATTTGATCTGGGACACTCCCCCAGTCCCATCTCTTTACCACATTCTACCTAATAAACCTCTTACTGCACTTGCTTTTAGTCCTTTTAAATTTAATTGCATTTTTAAACCGCGTTTGGTCTAACATTGCTACATACTCAAGTGTGCTAGCTTGCACTGCATGCTACTTTTCTGTGAGAGAAAAAAAAAAAAAAAAAAACTGTAAGCCTGTTTCCTACCTTTCCTGTAACTAGTGTTCCAGATACAGATTTGCTGTATATAGGACTGTATGTAAGCTTCTGAGCCCCCCCAAGCCTTTCTGTGTTGGAGGGAAGCC